>NC_060143.1:481412488-481715518 GCF_021461385.2 Schistocerca piceifrons | reverse complement strand
GAGTTAAATTCTTACCTCATTGAAACTGCTAGTCAAATTTCTGCTCTTATTCTTGCGCACGGCTTGGAGGAACTGCATTGCAAATAATAATATTCCTTTTTTTTTTTTTTTTTTGAAATTTAACTGAAACTTTTCTTTAAGGGAAGTGGAACGAAATCGTTAGTTCAATTAAATAATTTTTTTTTTTTTTTTGTAAAATTGCTTTTGAAATCAAAATTGTTATTGGGGCACTTGTTGGAAATGAATTACAATAAATAAACTTTACATTATCTGATGATTACCTACATTAACAATATACCTCATTCAGCATCTTGACCAGAATGCCATGTCGACGCTCGCCGACTCCTCACACACACAACTCCACTCGACTGCTTTTACCGACATACTGCACGCAACTGAACTGAGCTGCTGCTATCGACAGACTGCACTGGCCTACTGCAACTCGCGTACTCCACGACGACTACTACTGTACTGCTCTACATGACGACTACTAGCGAACTGCTTGCAACACTCGCGCGGTCAAGCGCAGACTAACCACGATAATAGGCTCTCTGGTCAAAGATTTTAACGTGCCTCACCATCGCTGCTACGTTACATACGTGTTTCACACTGCCAGACCATTCCATTCCACGCCACTGAAACAAAACCAGACTGTCTGTTTTCCAAGTGTTTTGGACCACTATTGGGCAAAATTATGTGTGCAACAACCCAACACAATATGAATTATGTTATTTCCTCTCATTTACTTTACAGATACGTGAGTATTCGGTTGTGTCTACTGAGGACGACGACAACAAGATCCAACGAGCTCTCAGCACATTCCATGAAAAGGTGAAACCACTCTTGGAGTTAAATAACAAGTCATTTAAGATAAGATTTCGCTTGGAAAAAAGTACTGTAGAGCAGTTGAAAATAAGGTTCAGAGAGTATCTGGAAGACATACTTCTGGGAGTCAGTGCTATGGGTGTTGCAGGTATTTATTGATACCGGTACTTCATGAAGAAGGGCGGCTGAGCGAACCTACGTATTATCGTGGCCGCAAGAAAACCAGATCAGCAGTTGAAAGAACGTTTGGAGCAGTAAAAAGACGATTTCCCTGTTTGAATTTAGCACTCAGAGTAAAAGTAAATCGTGCAGCAGTTATAACAGTTGCAACATTTGTCTTGGACAATATTGCTATCAATGCAATAAGAGGAGGAGCCTGAAACTGATGACAATGTATTTGCTGGGTGAAGAGTGTACGAAGAAATTCCAATACCTGCTGAACATGAAGCCAGCAGGAGTTATAATGCAGTGAGGAGGGCATCTGTTAAAAATGTACTTATGGAAAAAGTTAAATAATTGAAATAAATGGACAAAGTGTCGGTTTGAAAGCTAGATTTTCTTTACCTGTCTTTCAGCTCTAATAACTTCTATATGTGCTCGTTATTGAATTCTGTATGAAAATAAGAACACTACAAAAATATTATAAACTACTTTTTACGCAACATATTCGTCTCAAGACATATACAAACAACGCTTATAATTTCGGGACGAAAATCTGTCTACGAAGAAATTCCAGTAGGTTGTATAGCAACCTAAAATGGAGGTAAGAGCAGTCACAATGCAAGGAGTGCGAAATTTTTTGGCAAGGTATTTATTCAAAAATGTTCAAGAATGAAAGAAACGTACAAATTGTCAGTTTAAAAAGTCTGATTGTCTCCTGATTTCTTTAAGTTCAAGTTCTTTAATTTCTTTATTTATTTTGAGGGTTTTAATTTTTATTTCCTGTTCTGCAAGCAAGTGCTGTACTTTGATCTTATGTTCACGCTTAAGTCAATCTAATCTTCTCTTGTAAAACTGGTATTTGTTATCGAACCATTTTCTGTTCTTTCGTTTCTGGAACGAGATTCTTACACTATAACAGAATCCTAGTTTCAGTGCAAAATACGTGATGCTGTCTAGACACAATAAAGTTAGTACATTATTTCAGTGCATTACCGTTCTTACCAACTCTATGTAAACATTCTCTACGTTTTCATTTTCATCAACGAGACCAGTATTTTCGCATGCAGTTGCAGCTGTGTCCTCATTTACTGATGTTGTGAATGAACTGAAATCTGTATCACAACAAGAACATAACAAACAACGCTATAAACTACCTTTCACGCAGTAAATTTGCTTCAAAACATTTATGTGATCGCATTAAAGTGTTTACTAAATACTGTACATAACGTAGGGATCAAAATCTGCATCGTCATCAGACCTAACGAAATCACCGACTCCAATTTTAAGCATTTCAACCTTCAGAAGTTTCGACGCTGTTTTAGCTCTAGTTTACATATAACATTCATAAAAAATGAAATGTAATAATTATACAACACGTCTTAAAATTATACCTTGTCATCTGGGAATACTTTCTTGGTCCTTTTCTTAAGGATTTCATAACACATTTTCAAACTTCCAATCACGATCTGTCACGGTGTTACGAGAATTAAAGTCAACAGCAGCTTCTCTCTATGCCTTTACCTTGTTGGCCGCAGCGACTTCAATCCGTTTCTTTTTCCTTTTTCTTTTTTCACTCAGTTTGACACCTTCCATAATGGATATATGTATCTACAGGTATGATGCGTGAACGCATGGTCGAAACGCAATAATGGTGTCGATAGACGATTTCAGCTGCGTTGCCAAGCACGTTATGTATTATATTATCGTGTATACAATCTGGGCCAGATTTGGTGGATACAAGTTTAGCGTTACATAATAGAACTGAGTTGAAGATCTGATCTAACGTAAAATTCGATCCCCAGTCAGCGATGTTAATACAGTCGGCCCTATGAGAAGTAAATACAACATGACCAGGTGAGAAAGACATAAAGAAGTAATGAGAAACATTAAGTTCGGACAGTCTGCAGAAAATCTTTTAAAAATAATTTTGCTACTGTATAATTTATCTTCAGTTGTCAATTTAATTTGTAAAACGACTCCCAACCTTCGAAAATTAAGGTACTACAGTCTTATACAACCCTCATCCCCTCTACCAGCATTTACTAGCACTCGTGCAGTAGGCACAGCCCACTTACTAGAGGCTGCATCTGTACACAATGTTATCACTTGGTGAAGATTTTTCGGACTTCCAGCTTGGTGGCGGTGTCTTCAAACTGCGACGTTTCGACGAGTGACATTCTCTTCATCTTCCGGCCAAGTACTGAGACTTTGCGCATGCCGGTCCCTTTATACCTGCGGCGTGCCCCCCACCACCTGGCCGCGGGAGGCTGGATCCAGAGGAGCCGGCGGGCGGGGTGGAGGGGGAAGCGGGTGCGCCGTTCGTGTCTCCTTCAGAGCATCACGGTCGCGTCTCGCGAGCTGGACGGTTCTTGGTGGGTTCACGGCGTCTTGCGGCTAATGCTGGATTCCAGGCGGCGCTAAGTTGATAACCTTCGTCCCTGTTCACGAGATTCACGTGGACCCGTATTTCTATCGATTCTTTAATGAGAACCGGCAATGGAGGGTGAAGCTTTGACAATGCCACCCACTCGTGCTGGCGAAACGTCAGTAAAATCATTAGATGGACGTCGGCCGAAGAACCCGAGACAGAAGGCAATAGGCAGTTTGTCAACAAGTGGCCACAAAAGCCTTAACAATTTTGCACATCTATACACTCTACAAACATAATCTGCTTTATAAAACTGAATCAGACATGGCACGTCCATTACCCGCGTCTTGTAATTTAAAAACCCTTAGAAATATTAACTACTTTGAGTGTCTGTCTACATTTTCAGATGTTTCAAGACTGGTAAAAAAAAAAAAAAAAGCCTGTCAACAAATTGGAACATCCCCTCCATTTTATTCCCAATTTGGGGATAATATGAATAGCAATCTTCTCGTTGTGCCTGTCTGCAATTTGATAGGTCATCTTTTGGGTGAGTAGCAATCTGTCCTGTCCCTCATATTGTTGACATTCCAACCTGAATGCTACATTGTTGATGGTAATCTATCCTTCCTCTAATATTGTTGGGAAACATTTTTCTCGTTGTGCCCGTCTCCTTACCGAATCTTAAAAATTTAACGTGACACCCCTCATTTTAAGTTATGGAAGACTAAAAATAAGATGTGAATGATTAGAAAATACACACATAATACCCAGAAGGAAATTTAAAACCAGAATTGCCCACCCATTTATCCAGGTTTGTAACATTTACTTGCAACTGTCATGTGGTTTTTTGGAGGCTTGAAGAAAAGTAGAAAACTGCAAATTCGTCCAAGAATTCTTTAGCGTGTGCGCTATGCTATTAATGGCTCTCTTTAGCGTGAGTGCTATGCTATTAAGGGGGCCTCCCGGCCAACAATGCCATGCGATCATTTTCATTTCCAATGGCTACTAAAAGGGGGTCACCTATCCCTCGTATAAAACGACCTGACTGGATGTTACTGACTCTATACTTAAAATAATATGGGACAAAAGTACCATAGGAAAGTCGAAATTCTAGATTAAATCGCCATAAACCTGAGTGTTCAAGAATATTACTTCTATTAAATGAAACAACAAGTTTACTGTTACCAGTCGCCGTTTTATTACTTTCACAACTAGCGTCTCGACCTTCTCAATATCGGAAAGGATACCAATTAGGTGATGCCTGCACGGGGAAGCCTAGTGCATAGCCGCCTCCAGCAGTGTCAGATTGTTTGAAGTAGATTGATATCTCCTAAACCTACTTTGAAAACGACTAGAGAGCTGTTTGAGTGCTGAGATACAGACGAAATGGTGGTTGAGCATACATAATGTGCCCCAGTTCCGTTAGGACTGTGTCCATGAAAAATAAAAGGGGTGGATTATATTCACAAAATCGCTATATTTATTCAAAATAGTCTCCCCCTGAATCAATATAAAGCTGAACTCGTTTAAAATTTTTTTGAAATAGTCACTGTACTCTTTTTTTGGAGCTGCATTTAGTACTGCAGTAGAATTTTCTTGGACGTCCATTTTAACAGTGTCCTTTCATTGCAAACTTCAGTTTGGGGAACAAGCAAGAGTCGGCTGGGGCCAAATTCGGCGAATACGTTAGGTGATGCGTGACTGTGATCCGGTTGCTAGCAAAACAGTGGTGCACCATCTTCACTTTGTGGGCTGGGGCGTCGTCGTGGAGGAGTTACTAGGACCCTGCCTCTGGGTATTTGAGTCCAATTCGACAAATTCACTGGCTGATGTGCCTACTTAACAAAAGAACATGATGTTGCCTCGTTGCTCTGTCAACATTTTCTGACGAGTGTCAGACGCATACTGTTACATTCGCAGCCAGGACTCCTGCAGCAGTGATGCTAGTGCTTTGACCTTCTACAAAGTTGTTGTTGAGACTTCAAGGACAGTAACGCGGCAATTCGCTCCAAGAAATCACTGCAATTTGGAATTTCACACAAGCTGTCCTAGTGGAACTGGGACACACTGTGTATGCTCCAAGATCTTTTCCATCAAGCTAGTGAGGGCAACACTACGCTAACCCCCTCAGCAAATAGGGCCCTTCTCATGTTTGAGAAGAGAAATTAACACATCTTCTTCCCACAAGATGCGGAATTATCGTGTTCAGTTTATGAGATTACACAGATCCTAGATCATTCTGTTAGCGTTTCCATTGAGACGCAGCAGCATGCAGTAATGGATACTGTCGTGGCCTGTTGATGTATCACATGCAATAGACATGCTAATCGCAGGTTCCATACTGAGAAAGTGCTGATGCAAACTTCGTCGTCGACATCTGAAGTCGGAAGTGACCCTCATAACGATCAATGTTGAAGGAAAGATGGATCCTGGCTTATGGCAGAGGTTAGGCGAGTTGATGCCTCACCACAGTCTCACTGTTTCCTTTCTTGGTGTGGAGAATATCATTCCTTGATACAGCAGTCAATGGGAGTCTTTGACTGACATCCTCCTTATGGTCTTCGACAGTAGTGTTGGTTTAGTCTAATGATTTATGGATTTCAAGAATTAATGAAACAATAAGTTTACTGTTACCAGTCACCGTTTTATTTATTTCCACGACGCGTTTCAAAGGTTTCAACCTCCATCATCGGGTGAATTTACATAACTTAGTACGACATTTATGTGTGTGTTGTGTTACGATTTTTTGGAGGAACTTGTGGCTCTGTCTAGTTTTGGGTTTCTTCTTACATAAAATTAAACTGATATCTACCGGTAAACATAGAATAAGTAAATTAGAGTACCTACAGTGGTCACAGGTTCCTTAAACTGTCGTAACACAGCACATGTACACTGTCATATTTGCAAACAAATACGGCGTCTGGAATCAGCTGAGTGCAAGGTTCGTATAGCAGAAAAGAAGATATTAGCGCAAAGTACAAAGAATATACATCGTAACAACATTATTACAGAATAATTATTTAAATGATTTGGAGGTGTTTGTTTTGAGATATCGAGTACATGTGTGTATACTTCAGGTGACATATAAATCCGATTTTGACAAGTTAAATCAGCTTAAACTTCATGCTCGTTTATACAGTCACGTGAAATGTTAAAATGGCTTAAACTTCATACTTGTTAATTACAATCAGGTGAAATGTTACAGACTTTAAGTACAATAATCATATTGGCAACAGCAGTAAAATTATATATAAATAAAAATATTTGATTAGGATTCATAGACAGATGTGAGAGACTGGAGGCAGAAGGAGAGGAAGTGAGAGAGAAAGTATGTGTGTGTGTGTGTGTGTGTGAGAGAGAGAGAGAGAGAGAGAGAGAGAGAGAGACAGAGGGTGTGGAAAGAGTGATTGTATGAGAGCAAACTTTACATGGCAAGGGGTCTTAAGCTTACATGTTACATATATTATCTGCCTAAAGGTTGGGGTAATACACCGGTTAATGCTTTAAAATATGCAGATCGATATATAATTTGTGCCAGTAGTTGATGTACATATAGTTTCAAGCTGACAAGGGGTACAAGCTGTTGGTGTGATGAATTATCTGTAAATAAGGTCAATCTCTTGCACTCTTGACGACTGTTAATATTCATGGTAAATATTAAGGTGTGTGTGTGCATTTTTAATGATGTAGGCAGTTGCTGAAACCTGAGTGATCTATTAAAAATATTGTCGTTTTTGTCATTTAAGATGGATTCAGGTTGTTTTGTTTGGTGTTTGTATATCGTAACATAACACACACACAAATGCATACTAAGTAATGTAAATCCACACGATGATGAAGGTTTAAACCTTTGAAACGCGTCGTGGAAATAAATAAAACGGTCATTGGTAACAGTAAACTTTTTGTTTCATTTAATGTCAATAACAGTCACGGTAAAGCCTAACCTAAAATGTTCGCGCCGGCCGAAGTGGCCGTGCGGTTAAAGGCGCTGCAGTCTGGAACCGCAAGACCGCTACGGTCGCAGGTTCGAATCCTGCCTCGGGCATGGATGTTTGTGATGTCCTTAGGTTAGTTAGGTTTAACTAGTTCTAAGTTCTAGGGGACTAATGACCTCAGCAGTTGAGTCCCATAGTGCTCAGAGCCATTTGAACCTAAAATGTTCGCATTTAAAGATTTCAAGAATTCTAGGCATATTGTATTTCAGCACTCTTTTGTAATATAATGACGTTTTGGACTGTGAGATTCTCAGCTGGTGCCCTGCATTTGAATCCCCACAGTGGTACACACCTGTCGCTGATGATGTATTGGCTCAAATGGTTCTGAGTACTATGGGACTTAACACCTGAGGTCATCAGTCCCTTAGACTTAGAACTACTTAAACCTAACTAACCTAAGGACATCACACACATACATGCCCGAGGTAGGATTCGAACCTGCGACCGTAGCAGCAGCGCGGTTCCGGACTGAAGCACCTAGAACAGCTCGGCCACAGCGGCCGGCTTATGTATTGGCACTCGTAATTCCACCAAGTAATCGACTGTCTTCTCATTTGTCCTGAAGAGGTTGGTATAGCATGACTGGAGGGGTGGGTCATGCTGATGATGTCACTCATCCATTCCTGGAAGCTGGCTGTATAATGTCCAGTGTGCTTTGCTGAGCGTCAGTTTTGGTCAATGGCGCACAAACCTGAGGCCAAGCCACCCCCCCCCCCTCCCCCCTCTAGCTCTCAGAGAAAGGAAAAAAACGTAATCAGGTGTTTTTCTTTCAAGACAATAATTTAAAAGTCGGTTGTTAACTACCGCATAGGCACCCTTGATGGACTCTATGGCAACAATGTAGTACATGTCCTATTACATGATCATAAGACACCAAACTTTTAATAAAACGAGGCTCTCAGTAGTTCGACCCTGGGGGAATTTGGCATCAAAGCCACATAGACCATGATGTGCTTAAAAATCTCCACAGTGCAGAAGGGAACAAACTTCGGTCCACGTCCTGTAAGTGCGCAATGCAGCCAACAGAGGCTTGTGCATTGAGCTTCCACGATTTCCTGATAGCTGGTTTCCATCTCCAAACTGGAGGCGAAGGTAATTCCTGCGACGTGCCAACAACGGCATCATCACTCATTTTCGGAAAAAAATCATTGAGAAAATAGCGCCACAAAAATAGACATCGACAGCGCAGCTCATCAACAAAGCAGGCGACAATTCAGCCAACACCGGCTAATGGCACGTTTGCGCAGTTGAAAACGAACATCACTACGGCACGAATTCCCCACACTGCCGCCGACTGCTACCGATCAGTACTATGGGTTCGCCTGGCAAATGACAGCTCCCGCACAGTACACCGTGATACCAACTGCTTGTAGGCTGATTTTGACGGAAAAGGCGAGGAATGGTATGCAGCATCTACAGAGATGGCTACTTCTTTTTTATCCCTCTCTTTACTTTGGCTGTCCTTTCTCTGGAACTATAAGCCCATAGTACAGAGATGTCAGACATCTCAAAATTTGTTGCTTGGTCAGCTCTGTTCTAGAAGTTTGACTTCCTCCACATGTGACTGATCCCATTTATGTTTGGCTGTAAAATATAAGCCTTGTCATCGGTCAGATATTTACTTTGCTGGGTTATTGGAGATACTTGCCGATTTTGTTGGACAGATTTCGGTCTCCATGGGAGGAATCGAGAGAATATCATCTATACCAAAAGTTTTCAAACTGTGCACCATGGCTCTTAGGGGCGACGCAGCCCCATAGTAGGGCTGTCACAGTGGTTTCATAAAAATAGTGATTTGGTTTATTTCCTTTCTGAATAAAGAAACAACGTGTGATATCTAGAGGGCCGACAAGTAAGTGTTGTTTGTACGGCAGTTTGGTAAAAGGCAGTCGAATCGTATAACGCGCTCATTTGTTTTATTCGGTAATAATCGATTTGAAGGTTAGTTTTGTCGAATCCAGACAGTTTTTAATGGTTGTTTGTCATCTGTGATTTGTGATTCTCTGTTAGCATGGGCAATTATTTTAAAATGTGGGTACAGAACGTGATGTTACAAGTGTGTCATGCAGTTCTGAAGACATGAATAGACGAAAATACAGGATGTATGACGACAGTTAGTGAATTGCGGTATTACGTATAATACTGTTGGAAATGAAGCACGATCACAGCGCGTAATTTCTTTCAAAGTCCTAGTACTAATAGTATGATTCGTAATAAAATGAAACGACAACTGGAGTGAAATCACGGTAGTTTGATAAACAAACCAATAGAATACTTTTCCTACATGTTAAGGCTATAACAGAACAAAAAAACTTGTAGTAAAGAGCAAAAAAACTTCAAACCGTAGCGGAAGAACTTATTTTACCAGTTGACCTGTACACGGTATCTATTATGATAAGAAAGTCAGCTTCCGAGCAACTAGCAAGTGTGCCTTTGTCAGACAATAACACTCGATATGGTTGACGGTATTAATGATCAGTTGGTTGAAAAACTCAAAGGTAATGGTGATTTTGCTATTCAGTTGAGTGAAACGATAGACAACCACAATGATGCACATCTAATTTGTTACGTGTGGCATATAATGACAACAAATTTCATGAAGATATTTTCTGCAGGAGAAAAGCAACATACGTCGCTGAAAACCGAGAGAAGTGGCGCAGTGGTTAGCACACTGGACTCGCATTCTCGAGGATGGCGGTTCAAACCCGCGTCCGGCCATTCTGATTTAGTTTTTCTGTGATTTTCCTAAATAGCTTCAGGCAAATGTCGGGATGGTTCCTTTGAAAGAGCACGGCCGACTTCCTTCCCCATCCATCCCTAATCCAGTGGGCTGATGGCCTCGCTGTTTGGTCCTCTCGCCCGAATCAACCAACCAACCAACCAACCTAGCTGAAATTCTACACTCTTTCATCGAAAAAGATTGCATGAATTAAGAAAACTGTGTAGGCATGTGTACATATGGAGGGCATAGTACGCTTGGCTATTACTCTGGATTGCAAGCTTTGATATGTAAAGAAGCTTCCCATTCTACTTGAATACATTTTTTTATTCAGTGGGAAGCAACATTATCAAAAAGCACAAGCCTTGTACTTCGTGAGGTTCTTCAGTCAGTGATCGAAGTAGTAAACTTCATTAAAAGGCGTTCACTTAAGTCGTGATGTTTCCACAAATGTACATTGACATTGGGGCTGAGAGCATATCCCTAATTTATCACTGTAACCTTCGGTAGAAATGTACTGAAACGTGTGTACAAATTCAGGATTGAACTCTAATTTTAACCTGTTTATCAGAAATATTTGAAAGCCGAGAAATTCGTAGACAGAGACTTTCTTTTGAAGTTGGCGTATCTTTCTGCCATCTTTCAAAAACTAAATTTATCCCTTGAAGATAATGAGACCAACATTCTGCATTCTGCAACTGACGAACTTATACCCTTCAGAAAGAAACTGCTAATGTGGAAGAAAGAGCTGGATGATATATATATATATATATATATATATATATATATATATATATATATATTACGTTTTCCATGTTTTTCACACTGTTTTAGAAGAAAATGACCTTCAGTTGAATGAAGAACTGAAGTCTGTGTTTGTGGATTATGTAACTCAACTCAGTAATTACTTTCTGAAGTGCTTTCCAGGAGAAATTGACCAACACAACTTGATATAAGATCCTTTCTACAGATCTTCCATCAACACTTACCACTGAAGAACAAGAGAAATTTATTGACCTTTTTTTTTGGACTCCTTGTTAATATCTTTTACCCTTCAGAAAGAAAGTGCTAATGTGGAAGAAAGAGATGGATGATATATACATATATATATATTTCGTTTTCCATGTTTTTCACACTGTTTTAGAAGACAATGACCTTCAGTTGAATGAAGAACTGAAGTCTGTGTTTGTGGATTATGTAACTAAACTCAGTAATTACTTTCCAAAGTGATTTCCAGGAGAAATTGACCAACACAACTTGACATAAGATCCTTTCTACAGATCTTCCATCAACACTTACCACTGAAGAACAAGAGAAATTTATTGACAATTTTTTTTGGACTCCTTGTTAATATCGATGTTCCTTTCCTTATCACTGCTTGAGGTTTGCAACTTGTTGAGCTACTAGTATCTGCAAGTAGGTAACAAACCCATATGGGTTTTGACACCTTTTGCAGTATCTTGTTTATGTGAGGTAGATTGCTTATGAAAGTGGGAAAACAGATGGGAGTCGTCATTCATCATCTTTCGTTGAGATTTGAAAAACTCATAATAAAGAAGCAAACTCATCTTTCCCATCGATATCATTGCAACGATAAGATGCAATAATATTAAAAGTTTATCAAAATATTTTATGCCAACAGATAATAAATAACTGCTCATATAAATTGTTTTCAAAACTTAAGTTCATTTAACATTCACTTCGAGTCAGGTATCATGCTCAAATGGAGATGCAGGTGTTCATGTTCAGGTCAAGGGGACTGTGTAGCCAAAAAGTTTGAAAACTAGTGGTGTGTACTACCATCTTTGTCAAATTATCTCACAAGAGATATTTCTTTTGTTTCTCACAAGTGATATTTCGAAATTAAGTAACCCACTGCATGAAGCTCGAATAGTTCGTAATCAAAAATAATAGTCGCTATGAATTTATGTTTGGTGCATATTAGGTCATCCACTGCTCCATGTGAACTGTAGATAAGATATTAAATTCTTCTTCAAAATTGACTGGAGGTCTATGTCCTTCCCAACTTCTTCTTCTTCTTCTTCTTTTTCTTCGTCCTTGCCGTCTCCTGTTCAACTACAGCGTCGGCATGTGTTATACTGGTTGAAGCAATGTTAGTGACAATGTGTGGCTGGAGGCCCCTTCTGACGCCAACCCTCCCTCTGAGATAGAATTCGTATGTCCCATCTGTCTTTGTCTAGAGTAAAGCACATATTCAAGTGAGGACGTTTTCTAAACGCTTGTGCATCACGTATCTGAGGTGAGACGTGGGAACCAGCCCAATTTTTTCGTAGCCGGAAACGCTTAAAAACCACATCTAGACTGGACAGCACACCTATCCTCATCATTACACCGCCAGGCATATTCGATTCAAGGCTGGCATCCCCGCTGAATCACAGGAACAACGTATTAGTGCATTCTGTTATCCTGGTGGGTCAGATCTTTGGATATCTCTAATCTCAAGAAAATAGATTGTATGTCTGGCATTCACTTCCGCCCACACATGCAAACGATACGGCGAGAATGAACTATTCATAACTTTCTTCATATCTCATAAATGGTGCAAGATATTGAAACTAGGCTTTGGGAAAGGACAGCACCCAAAGAGCAGAGTATTTCCGCATATTGTTGATATGTGAAACTTCCCTTTTGACTGTGATATAAGAGTAACTACAAATTGTTTCAAGAGAAAAACCTAGTTTTAAAGAGCCACCAACAGCTGGTGATATGAGAAATTCTGTTGGTATACAACAAAACATGTGAAGAAATTACACATTTATTTTTATAGTGAAAATGAGCTTTTCAATAATCTGTTTGGCTACTCTCGTTCTCAGTCGTTAGTTGGATAACACCTCCGTTTCAGTATTTCTCGCAATTGCAACTACATTGACATGTGCGTGATATGAAGCTTTGTAAACTCCGCTGTGTTTTGGCAAAACGTAAAAATAGCATTTGCTGTCTACATCTCAACCGACTGAGAAACGTAAAAGAGAATCGCGCCGAACAGGGTAACATCGTTTTGTTCCTATCCCTGTACAGAGTGAAGGGCTGAACTTTCTCCCTCAAAGGTCTTTTAATTCGTCAAGGACATTGATAATCTATTTTCCCTTTCATGGGTGGTCTACAGGGTTCTGCAAGCGGTCAGAGTGATCACAGCTTCAGAGCTCCAAAATAGTTTGACTGTCCCAAGTAGAGCTATTGTTCTGGATTCACAAAGTACCATAATTCTATTTGGGAAAAAAGTTGTAGAAGATATCTGTTATGAAAGAGTTTGGGGATTCACTGTAAATGGGGAAAGGAAGAAAAAGATGGTCACTACATGCTGTGAATAGTTTTCATATTTGTCAGACGACTGAAGTGCAGAAATAAAATCCTTTAGTAAATATCAGTTACAGCCATTTATAATTAAAAATGCACTGATTTGACTTAAAGCATTCTGCCGAAATTGCAACAGTAGTGGCAAATTATTTTTTATTTTTTCGGTGAAGCTTCATCAACGACGAGTTTTGAGTAACATCTACACTTCCGTCATTTCCATGTTAAAACTTGCTTCTGTTCTCTTCACCTCAATAACATGTTAATGCAGTTACAATTGCGATGGCATCCTGAAACACGATATTATTAAAAGATAGATCAATATCTTATGATAAAGCCCATTGACAGCATAAAAATAAATGTGTAGTTTCTTCACTTACATTGTTACAGAACCGCACTAATTATTTGGCCATTGCCAGTTATTTTGCTACCCAAATAGGTCTCATTTTCAAATCGGCTACTGTTGGTATCGCATGATTTAATTCGAATACATTTCATTAGGTAGCCTAGTTTTAGTGTGGTCGACATTAATCTTATAATCTCTTTACAAGGCACTATCCATTCCGTTCAACTGATCTTCCAAATCTTTTGCCGTCTCTGACAGAATTACAGTGTCATCGACGTTTATCCAAAAACTATACTAAGCATAATTTTATAGATCTTTATGGATGATTTAAGTTTTCCGTTGATGACTTCTCTCACTAAGTGAGATTAACGTTTGCAAATTGTTTGTTATATGTTCTTGTTTGCTACATTATTTGCAGACAGTGCAACGATCAATGATTTATTATTTACTTTGTGAACATCAGTTACTTATGAACGGGAAGAGTGACAATAATCTCACGACACTACTCCTATAAAATAACCACCAACATTTTTCCAGTTCCATTGACTTCATTACTCAGAATATATATGTGACTCAGGGATAACGAAAAGCAGTGCATTACATTCTTTATGCCCCCACGTATTTTCACTTCAGTTGCGGCCCGTGTGTAACCTCGTGGTGAAATTTACGATGTAACATAACTGACGAAAGATCTTTAAAAAGAAAAGGCAAGGGCTCAACGACGGAACCATGTGGCCACTTTTAGGGCAACTATTTTGTTTAATGGACGTATGGAAATTCATATCTTCATTGGACTTGGGAGGAATGCCGTTAACTTAAAATAACTCTGATTTATTGTTCAGTCTCAGTTGCATATTTTTTTAATTAGATGAGTGTTTCGCTCACTGTGCGTCATCTTCAGATCTAAAATACAGTAAAATTAAATATGTACCCTCTAACATATTTTACAATATGTAGAAAAAAGAATTACACATACAAACAGCAGTTGAAAAAGCATCCCGTTTTGTCTACTCAGGAACTCATGTCAGACTACTGTGTTTTGCAACTGCAGTCATTGTTTTAAGTAGGTATCTGGCGGAGGTAAGAGAGGGTAGTACATTCCTCGACTATACAAAATCGTTTAAATTTTTATGGGATGTATCACAAAGTCACATGGAGATATACAACCAGAATCGACAACTGGTCACAAAAATACTGTATGCACCCTCCTTTGCTGTTATGTTATCACTTTTCTGTTATTTTATCAACAATGTTCAGTTATTTTTCGCCCTCTCTGAAAAACATTTTTCGATTTTTCAGCCTTCTGCAAACGAAAACAATATTCCATCATTTCAAGAGTGCCGAAAATACATATTATTCATCATAATATATGAGATCTCTATAATATCTTCCGAATTAGAAACGGAAAACGTTATTCTCTTGTCATGTGTTCTTACGATGCAATCTGATATGCTATCACTGTCGAGACATGAATAAATGAGGAAGTAAAATAGCGTCACAATCTTACTTGAGGTATACTTTTGAAGTGATAGCAGCAAACTGGGACTGTTGTCACAAATACAGTGAAGGAATGAGTATAAAATGGAACAACAAAAGGACTAATAGTAATAATGTATTCATTATAATTTTGGAGCTCGTCGTATCTGGGAACATCCTGTACAGAAAATAGAATTTTTTTCCTTTTTTTTTTTTAGAAAAGAGCTATGATTTGCTGTCTTGGGCTTTACAGTCCTTAAAATTCGTAACAAGTCTTTTCACTGTATGGATCACAAAGATTCTGTTTATTCATTATTACCAGTTTTCGAGGAGAAGCAAAACCAGCCATAATAGATAAAAACAACTATTGTGATTCAGACTGTGAAAACTCTGCTGTAAGTCCAGTCTTTTTGGCAATGCAGGAAGATTTTGCACTCTCATCACGAAGGACAAATAAACTGTGTAAACACGACTGCCATTAGCAGATGCAGCATTTTCGTATTCTCAGAATATGGCAAATTGAGCAATGTGTCCCGTAACTCCGAGAGTAGTAGGTTGTCTTGAGAACTGTCTTTCAGGACACTGGCAGATGTCTGGGGAAAACTGATTCACACAGCATGTGAGGCAGTAGCGCTGAATAATTCCAGAACGTATCCTACATGATGCAGAAAAGTGTATACTGTTGTGAAAGTGTGTGCTATACCAGATCTCTCACGTGGATTCTTTTTTTCCAAGGACACTAACGTTACTGACCAATCTACCCAGGCACGACTCACAGCCTATTCCACAGCTTTTTAGTATGTCGGGACCTCTGTGCTACATTCCATATTCCAAAGAGGATCTCTTGCATACCTTTCGAGAAAAATATAAGGCTGATAATGGGCACCTAGAGACGGTGTGAGAAATACCTTTGAAAGGAAGGCCTGGGACAGAATTGTGGCCTAGAACAAAGTTTTAATGTATCAGTATGACTAATGCTACAGAAGTAGAGCAGCAGTTCCCAATAAAAACGGCGTGTGAATGCTGCTGATTGCCCTTCTGAGTTACTGCAGTATTTATTGAAGCCTATTGTAACTAACAGCTTCCTTCTTATGTGTGTACATAGTTATTATTATCTTTAACAGTTACATATTTTCCTGGAAGATGTACACATATTTTGTGGCTTATGTGGATTTCATGTACTTATAATGGTAACATTATGCATCGAAGTTAAAAGTCAGTCACATAAGGACGTTAATATTGGATCAGATGAAATAATGTTCTCGCCTTTGCTCAAACAACTGAGGTGTAGAGCTACTGTACAGAATGTTGATGAATTTTGTAGTGCACCCGATATAATAAAATATCTTGATCGCATTTGGTGGATTTATTGCACTTACCAGTTTCGATTCTAGAGAGTCATCACCATCAGAACTGAAAAATAATGATTAAATTACAGTTCTTCCAAACATACATAACTTTTTAATTGTACTGCTCACACATGTAAGCCAAGGATGCTCATGTGCCCCCTACCAACATTACTGTTCCAGTTTTGAAGTTCAACACATGAGCAGACACTCCAGTAGCTTTAGAGTGACCAAAATGCGTTTTGTGGCTACTTTATTTGTTACATTCTTAACAGGGTACTGGGTACATATTTATTTTTCTCATCATCCTACACATTTTGGTCTTTATGTAACTGTTTATATGTACTAGTGTTGTTGCCTTTTCTGCACAGTTTACAGCAGTCCACTCACCCCACCAGCACCCCAGACCGAACCTAGGGTTATTGTGCAGTTCGGCTCCCAGTGAACCTCCCCGGCAACGTCTCTCACCAGAATAGTGTAACCTCAATGTTTGCGTGGTAGAGTAATTATGGTGTATGGATACATGGTGAAAGTGTTTGTAACGCTGACACAGTGTAACTGAGGTGGAATAAGGGGAACCATCCTGCATTCACTGAAGCAGATGGAAAACCACCTTAAAAACCACCCACAGACTGGGCGGCAAACTAGACCTTGACACTAATCTGCTGAGCAGATTCGTGCTGGGGACTGGCACGCCTTTCAACATGAAACTCTGTGGAAATTATATTGTATTACATACGAATATATTTATGTATATTACATCACAGCTGCACAACAATTCTTGAATGGATAACTGATAAGCAAACAATGTCCAAGCAAGTTGTATAGCACACAAAACAAATTAAAGGTTCAAAACTTGCAATACTGAGGGTACAATGTGATATAATTGTTACTGGAAATATCAGCCCAGATCACGTAAGAAACAGATTGCCCGATCGCTTGGTCTAGCAGGCAACCCTTGTCAGGGAACGGCCACCAGGCGGCAACAGCGTCACACCCTTACTTCTGGAATCAACCACTAGATGGCACTCCGTTCTGTGAAATATGTGGCAACATCGGCCGAACGCGTGCAGCTTTCCACTATTTGGCGTTTGTGAAGTACAGCTGTTTCTGACATACCGGTGGTAGAGGATCGAGTCGTCATACCGAGGACCTGCGAGTATATCAACTGTGGAAGGAGTAGACGAACAAATCCTGAACTAAAAATGTTCAGATTTCCCGTCAAAGATAAAGAAAGGTTACGCGAGTGGATTTTAAATTCAGGTAAATCAATAAATTAGTTACGAGTAAGAATTAATAAAGACCCATAAGCATTCGATCCTATTTAAATTTTGTCGATGTTATATTCGATATAATGTGGCAGCCCTTCCTGTACAAGAATCATATCATATAATTTTTAAATGAAATCTTTGCTGCGATTTGAACTTTTTAAAACTGTTTATTCACTTCATTATCGTAATTTTGGGTGTAGAGGCATTTTTGTGTGCAATGTGAAAACTGAAACCAATATAACATATGGATAACAAAATACAAAGCATAGTGTGGTAACATTTGGTAAACAATTTAAGAAGCATTACCTTACAAGACCTTTCCCGTGGTACTTGAAAATGGCTCTAGAGCTGAAATCGCAACAGTGGAATAAATGAATAATAGTCGTCATCTAACTGCTAGATCATCGGTCCCTCTAAATCCTGGTATATACTAGAGCGAACGAAGTGAACGAGGGTAAAACCTCGTTTACACTGCTGCAAACGAGTATTCATAGATAATTCGCCAATGTTCACTGCCATTCGCTTATACTTGTGAACAAGCGTTTATACTGGAATGAAGGGAGGAGAATAGATGAGAACGAGCATAACATGCAAACTATAGACGCTGCCTATTTTAATTTTTTTTATCTGTGCGCTAATAATCCTCACACAGCTTTCACTTGAAAACAGCACTACTTACAATAACAGGTCTGCGCGAGTGCGGATATCCCCAGTAATAACTGTGTTGCAGATAAAAGCGTACGTCTGTTGCGAATATTTGCGGGTTATCTTTAAACTGTACAAAGTAAATTTTTAACATAATTATGGTTTGCCGTCTGTGGCTCTTCAAAGTTGACACCGCCAAAATATGCTCGAAAAACACGCTTTCACTTGTATATTACTGCGTTTGCAGCCCCCTTTCAACAACAATCCAAAATTCATCGTTTTGTGGCACTCTTATATCATTTACGATAAGTTACATGCAAAGCAAAAGAATTTAAATTTGAAACGACTGTCACTGAAATATGTCCAGCCTTAATTCGCATCATAACCGAGTGCGCATTTTGAAAACTTTCTAGTGTTAACCTGCACGTGGAGATCTTTTTTACCACCATAATCCGTATCATAAGAGCTGTGTAGCAGAGAGGAAATAGACGGCATGGAAGGTGAGAAAACCCTTGCTACTGCAATACAGTCTGCATTTAAACAGTAACTCGCGAGAAATGTTTGTGTGTTACTTTTCGTTTATTTCATTTCGCATATGATTGTGAGAAATAAACTAGGTTCAGCAGTGTGACGAATGCATTTCGCGCGCAGCGCTCTAGCCGAACGCAAATCAGCGTCATTCACGTCACCAAAGATACAGCGTTGCCAATTCCGCGACATGTACAGGTCAGTTAGCATTGTAGCGTCGCCTGCGACATCTGTTGACCGACGGGAAAAGTATTTTTACGGTTGCCTGTTCCGCCGTAAGGACGGTCAATCTGTTTCTTACGTGATCTGGGATATCGGTTTTAGTATGATTCTTCTTAAGTGCAGAGCATTAAAGTCTAATGAGGAAAAGCTTGAAGAAAGTTTAATGAGGAAGAGTATGAAGAAAGTTTATCTCCAGTACATTTATTGACAGCATGTGCTTAAAATACAGATTTGGACAGTGGTTTCAACTTAAGTTTAGGTAAAATAAAACGTATGCTTCGACATGATGGATTTAAAAATACGTGTTATTCACATTATGTATCACAAAATTGCTTTGGAAATATAAGTCTTTTAATCTCTTCTTTCTTCTCAACAGCAGGAATATAATAAGGTGTTTTGTGGGTGCATATAAATATAATACATCTCTTTGCAAAACCCAATGCATGTTTGGAAGCTGTAGAGAAAGACATGGCTCATAATATGTTTCAATGAGAAAGTGTTAAAGAACAAAACGATACATTCCCTACAAAATATAAAATTTAAATTGGCTTCTTGACAAGAATAGTCAGAATAAAAACATTGATGAAAATTGTTTAAAAGCGGAATATATGTGGGAATGTTTGAAAACATCATCACAACACTGAAAAACACACAGCTTTGACAATAATAGTTTTGTTGATTTTCAATTTTTCAACACATATAATGCATTTATGTTTAATTACATGCTTATGACTCATAACATGCATTTACAATGATAAATGAATTTAACAATGCACAAATAATTCTTATCTAATTTGAGATGCACAGTTAACTACATAAATTTATAGTAGTACAAGCCGCAATAATGTGCTATCAAATGAAGACAATAAACATCACTTGTCACTACATCAGTCTTCATCTGTTTATCACGTTAGAGACTTGACATAAATACATTACACAGTCAGACAACAATTCAGTACCACACTTGCATAATGTGGTATTCTATATTCATACATAAGTGTGACTTCATAATATGACTATCAATCAAAACAGTGTAACATTGGTAACATTCACATGTTTAAAAGGAATATCTGAGAGTTATGGTCAGCTTACAGACAATCTGAGTTTAGCTGGAAGCTTTTTCTGGGAGAAATGCATTGCATATTGATGCCTCTGCAAAGTATTGGCACCAGTTACCAAATGCTAGCAAGTATCTATGTTAGAAAATGTTCTCATTTTTCTGGAAACTTCTGCTTATTGCCTGCTGTAAAGCTTTGTTTAAGAGAAATACTTTGGGAGTATTTTTATGTATCAATACTTTAAGTTGATTCTTGCTATAATACATGAAGCTGGATATTTTACCATAAATATGATGTCTGATTCTCCCTGTGTACTGATTTCTCTTATACATATTTGTATGGTAACTAGAAATAGGAGATTGGCAATTGCCAGCACAGCTAGTAAATCTATTGTATAGAGTTGTTCTGGGTTTTGCTACAGTCTGCTTAAATGCTGATGATCTTAAAAATCGGAACTCATAATACTGAACTGGTTTCATTCAAGAATGTTGAAACCATGACGTGCAAGTTTGTTGTGTACTTAGTAAAGTTTGAACCACTTGTAACGGTCATGTAAATTGATTTATTGGGGGTAAGTCTTGTTTTCAGAGTCAGCTGCCAAATACATTAACGCGTTTTCAAACAACATTCATATTCTTGATGTCCTTGAGGATGAAATCTAGATGGCAGTAACAAGCACATTCATATGGATTATATCATATAGTGGAAATTTTCATCAGTTTAGTTAGTATAGTAAATGTTAAGTACTTTGAAGAAAAATCTGGAAATGACAGGAGATCTGAATTAAGAAGAGATCTAAATCTGAATGTATTTGATTTTCATCAAGGCAAGTTGCAGAAGTGCAATGGCTGTCTTGATCTTTGTTAAAGATCTTGAAGTGGATATCTACTCCATATGACTACAAAACAACTTAGAATAGTTCTACAATGAAAAATAACAGAAAGTGAATGGAAGTTTTTTATCGTTTTTCGACTTGTACATGACACTGAAGGTTTTGAAAATTTCAGAATATCGTTGGCTGTGCCATTACTCACAGTCCCTCACTTTGTGAGAATTGTCTGTATGAAAAGAATATTTTCATTGATTTATTAACACTGTAACACAAGATTTGCAAAATTAATTGATCAAGAGAAACCTGTAAATGGTAAAGAGATTCCAGAAATATTTTCATTGGTTTATTAAGACAGTAACGCAAGATTTATAAAATTAATTGTATAAGGAGAAACCTGTAACTGGTACAGATATTCTAGAAAGTTTCATTGGATTTACAATCAGTATCAATACAGAATTCTTTGCCGTTTCTTCTGTAAAAAATGATGAATATTGAAACCATTTGTGCAACCCTTTGGGGTTTGTGAAGGGTAAAATCTCCAAAATAAATGCAGTTTTTACTCTTAATCAGATTCTATTACACAGTCATCAAATCAGCAGTGTGCTGTTGATAACTACTAATTCTATTGTTAAGCTGTTGATTATGATGATGAAGATAACATGTAGTTCTTACTAGGTTTCTCAGGTGAGAGCTTTAACTGTGTGATTTTACACATTAGACAGCAACAGAATTATAGTTGGAAGACAATAAATACATTATTTGATGATGTTCGATTAGCAGAAGAAGGAAACCGCTGTAAGTATGAAACAATTATAAAAATTTTGGAAGTGATTGTAAGAGATAGGTAATGTAATCACTCAAAAAAGTGCATACTGAGCTGAGTGCCTGATACAGGTATATAGTTTAATATGAAGGAAACGTAAACATTTTTATGCTGATTATAACTTACAAAGGCATCAACAATAAGAAGACTTGCCATTAGATGTTATGTATATCAAGCTGAATGTCCATTCAGGAAAAAAAAAAGATTGGGGGCTTCATTGGAAATAAATGCTACATTACACAGCAGTTTGTCATTCAAGATGATACAAAAGTGTCAGTAACAGCAAATTATTACTTTCACATTAGTCCAGAGTATAAAAAATTAAAGAAGCTGTACACAAAGTGTTTCCTGCAGCAAAGAAAGTCTCTGCTCTTCACGACCATTTTTTAAGCAAAACATGTAGTTTTTTCTCATTATTTCTATACACTTTAGTTTCATAATATCCGAATTAAGTGACCGAAACAACAAAAGGTATGAGCAAACATCTATCAAGCACATCCTAATAATCTGGTGAAAGAGAACAATTATATCAAAATTTTGTTGTTTCAGTGAGAAGGGGTCACATTCTGTCCTAAGCAACTGTTTGGTATTTTCATGAAATAACATAGAAGATTATGAGATGTGCAAATGATGTCACATTAGGCAGAACAGTGTGGAGATCAACGTGTAACATAGGCCTTTGGCCTAGTACATGTGACTTTAAATGAATTATAATATGATTTTCTGAACATGACCTCATCTTTAATTTTGAAAACTGTCATTTATTATGTTCTCCATACAGCACCAATAATGAATGTAACACATGGTCAGGAGTTAGTAAGCCAGCTACTTAAAAACAAATAAAAATGTGGATTGCTATATTCAATAGGTTCTGCTCTTTGAGTCGTTGCATGACTTAGATGGAAAAGAAAATTATGAGTTTCAAATTTTGCCTATACTGGATTCACTAAATTGTTGCAGAACACACTTGTGGGCAATTCATCTTTAAGACAAATTACATAGCAGGAATATCTGCTACAAGATTAATATATCGATCTGACCCATGATCATTTTGTTGAAAAGTCGTTAGGCAGGCATTAGGTACAATTGCACAGCAGATGTGTTCTGTAATAGCATTAGATACAAATTCTCGATGAAGAATCATAATGATTGTAGAATACTGACTGGAAAAGTTCTTTATAACTTTTCATTAAAGTTAGCTTTTTTGAAAAAGAGGGTAATGAAGCAATGACATCTTTTTTCAATTAATTTCCCAATTATTTGAAAAACTACCGTTTAACAAGGTTAACTTTTTGACAATAGGACAAAATTTTTCTTTAAATTTTGTCTGTTTCATGGATGAATATATTTTGCATAACTTATAAAATGTGAAAGAATGAGATTTCTAATGCTGTTATGAAACTATTTTATTACAGACATTCATTTTTAAATGGGCAATGAGCACCTATTTATAAAAGTGAATAACATTAAATATCAATGAACCTTCATGTTCCATATCATTATGAAATGTCACCAGACTGTATGATAGTGAGCCATTACAACCAAATACCATGAGGTTTTTGTTTTCTGCTTCTTACATATATGACAGAGGGGATACTGAAAGAATGAACTGTCTATAGTAATAAACGATTATCTGTGTCTGGTATTCTTAACACAAGTGCACAGGGCGCTTCCCCTTCCATCACTGTAAGGTTTTGTTTCAGTAGAAGTGGCTCACTCTTTGACTCACTCTGCTGAGATGTAATGTAGTATCCAGTATGACGCTGCACTAGGAAAAGACCAAACGCATTCTCATTCAAAACAGATGGAGACATGACAAAATGGTTGTGTGTATGTCATATTTATATAGCAGAATTTCTGTACTACATGTTTTCACAATTCCAGCTACATTATCAGAAAGGTCACTCCCAGCTCATGTAAAAATTTCTCAGCTCTTGTGTCGCAGCACTCATAAACTATAAGTTCATTTTCAGAATTACATCATATTTCCAGTTCCAATTCAGGAAACATCATGATAAACTGAATAATCAGTATGGTGGACAGTCACATGTGTCTGGTCTTAACCAATGATTTAAGTTCACGTTAAATACCTCACCTTTAATCAAAGTTGAAGGTGCTTCATTTTTTAGTCACAGTTCTCTGAGTTCATGTAGAGGACAGTCTAGCACAAGGTCTCAGTCAGCACAAAATCATGCTAGATACCATCAGCACTGCTCACTGATGTTAATGCAAAACAAAGCTACTGCTACAACTGAAGACTGGACAAGTGATACCTGATGTTCTATTCAGCTTTACAGTTCCTTATTTGAAATCCAGTTTATCATTCGCCTATTCTGAAGGTAAATCTCCAAGTCAATTTTTGGAGAAAAATAACATGAAGTTAACAATTAAGTTACTATTGTTGTGAGCTACCTGATGAAAATTAAATCTTATACACTAGGGGGGCTTCAGTATTCATTTACATTGAAAGTACATAACTGTGGCATCTTGTGTTCATCCTGACATGATATTAAACATTCTATTCTGACACTCTAAAACCAATGACTGGATTGAAGAATAACCGTCTGAGACCCATATATAATTTTAATCATTGGCTCAAGCATGTTATTGATCAGCCAGCTCTCATCAAAGTTAAAGATTTCCAGTTACAATGACTTCTGGGTTCATATTGATAATGAAGTCTAATGCACAAATTTTTGGAACACAAGGGCGCATATCGTCAAAAATAGGCTGGACTTTGTTACTGACATTCACTGCAAGCTATACAATAGAATTATCTTGCTATGTTCGAATAATGGACAGCAGATACTTGATGTTATGCATTCATTGAAGTCCTCGTCACTTTTTTAATGCACTGAAGTTTCTCATTTCTTTCACCATTAAAGATAACACCCAAGAGATTTCCAGAGGCTATGTCGCATTACTACAACGGTCTGTGTTCGCCTCTATACATTCAGTCACAGCCAAAGTGAGAGACAGAAGCATAGTCGTAAGTTGTTCGTGTTTGGTTCCGTCAGTTCCCTTTCTGTAAGCACCCTTTTACCGAAGCTGCTGCTTCTTTGAGTCACAGTTTCGATTACTAGGGGTTGAGGACTAAGCCTGAAGAAAAACAAGCTGGGCTTTGATGTGTTGGATGCAAACTTTACTGTGTGATGCACTTGTTGCTTTGGAAGTCTAGGTTGTTCAGCAGACACATCTAGAAACGAACCAGCCCATTTGTTTCACCACTAAGTTTCTCTGAAGATGATGGCGCAATAACACCATTTGGAGCAGTCCATGACTGTGTGAGTACTGTTGTAAGGATAGTCCACCGAAACTCTGTCACGTATGTCATCTGTTTGCTTGTGGGTTACTATGGACCAGGTGGCTCAAACTGGATGGATTCTAAGACTGTCATGTTGATGTTGCACAGACGTGCGTGCCTCTCCTTCTCCATTTCTGAATGCAACGAAAATTCTCTCTTCTTTTACCACTAAAGACAACAACCCAATACAGGTCTTGTCACGTTACTATGGGGCTCTGTTTGAACCAAAGTAGTGTCTAGTTGCTGGCTGAAGCACCATTTCTTTACATCGCCGTTCGTCAAATTGGAGATCTTTCTTTGATCATAGTGTACCTGATTTCTGAGGAATCCTAGGGGTCAAGGACTGAGTCTGGAGAAACAGAAGCTGGACTCAGCTGAGTTGTGTGCGAGATGATGTTGCTGGGAGTCCAGAGTGTACAGCAGAACCTTCCCAGTCGCTTTACCGCCGGATTCCTCCGAATGCTCAATAATTTCCTTCTGAATAGTTCACGACGGCGAGAGCGCTGTAACGAGGCACGTCCACTCAAAGGATGTCGCGCGTGTCCGTGGTTACTTCGGAGCGGAGAGACGTCGCGCACTGCGGCTCCTACTGGAGGCCCTCGAAGGCGGAGTCGTCGAGCGTGTGCAGCCAGTTGAAGATCATCATGTTGCGCTCATACTTGGAGAGCGGCTTGCCGCGCTCGCGCTCCACGTCGCGGATGGTGAGCGGCAGGTTGGTGGTGGCGCGCTGCTTGACGACGCGCAGCACGGCGGCGCTGGTGCTGGCGCCCGGCACGGTGAGGTGCTGCTGCGCCGCGTGCTGCGGCGCCGCCCCCGCGCCCGCGCCCGCCCCCGCCTCCGCCGCCTGCTGGCCCGGCTGCAGCTCCTGCGCCGCGCCGCCCTCCGCCGACGCCTGCGCCTGGGCGTGCGCCGCCGCCGCCGTCGCCGGCGTCACCTCCAGCCGGTCCAGGTTGAACTCGCTCTGCGACAGCCGCTCCAGCGCCTTGTACGTCGTCAGCAGGCGCCGCCGGATGTAGTTCTGTCGCACCTGCACACAAAGAGTTGCGCCGTTACTCGCCTTGCATAGGTGGCTGGAGCAGGTATCTCCTCCGCTATCCGAGCTCCTTTATTTCCCTCGCACAATGCTCCACAGCTTGCCAGACAGATCTGCTACAACTGGTGATGCTGCAATACTGCATAAACAAATTAACTGTCGAACAAAAGAGTCGCCATTAGGCTTTATTACACTACTGCCCATTAAAATTGCTACACCACGAAGATGACGTGCTACAGACGCGAAATTTAACCGACAGGAAGAAGATGCTGTCATGTGCAAATGATTAGCTTTTCAGAGCATTCACACAAGGTTGGAGCCGGTGGCGACACCTACGACGTGCTGACATGAGGAAAGTTTCCAACCGATTTCTCATGCACAAACAGCAGTTGACCGGCGTTGCCTGGTGAAACGTTGTTGTGGTGCCTCGTGTAAGGAAGAGAAATGCGTACCATCACGATTCCGACTTCGATAAAGGTCGCATAGTAGCCTATCGCGATTGCGGTTTATAGTATCACGACATTGCTGCTCGCGTTGTTCGAGATCCAAGGACTGTTAGCAGAATGTGGAATCGGTGGGTTCAGGAGGGTAATACGGAACGCCGTGCTGGATCCCAACGCCCTCGTATCACTAGCAGTCGAGATGACAGGCATCTTATCCGCATGGCTGTAACGGATCGTGCAGCCACGTCTCGATCCCTGAGTCAACAGATGGGGACGTTTGCAAGACAACAACCATCTGCACGAACAGTTTGACGACGTTTGCAGCAGCATGGACAATCAGCTCGGAGACCATGGCTGCGCTTACCCTTGACGCTGCATCACAGACAGGAGCGCCTGCAATGGTGTACTCAACGACGAACCTGGGTGCACGAATGGCAAAACGTCATTTCTTCGGATGAATCCAGGTTATGCTTTGATACGCCTACGTTTCGTATGTATTCATTACCAGCGATGGCGAGGCATGACAGAATCTCTGACCAGAGAGTTATTTATCGTTGCTAGTCTGCGCTTGACCGCGCGAGAGTTCAGTTGCGCTCTGTCTTCAGTTGCGAGTTGCACTCTGTCTGCAGTAGTAGTCAGTCGGCAGTAGTTTTAGCGACTGGACGGTTGTACTGGGCGGGTGTCGGTATGCGTCGGCGGCGTGCTCTCCTTGCATCTCTGGTCACGGTTCGGGACGAGGTATATTGTTATAGAAGGTAATGAAGCAGCATTGCGCTCAGCTAATAATGTATGGTAATTGTAATTAATTTGTTCAAGAATTGCCCCAATAATAATTTTTTTTATAAAGTAACTGTTTTAAAGAGAAATATTCATTTCAAGTTAAATAATATTTCCCATGCATTCCCTCCAAGAATCAAAATTAAATATGGGCCAGCATTGCATGGAGCTGTGCCGAAAAATAAGAGCAGATATAGATGCAGTTTTACTGAGGTAAGAATTTTGGTTTCTCTATTCAGGTTTAATTATTTCACAGGGCCGAAAGTCAGCGCTGCTGCCCTTATACAATTTATCAGGTTTAATTATTTCTGTTGAGATGTTAGATACGGTTCATTCATGGTTCATTATTTAATCAATATTAATGTGGGTTTAATGAGCAATCATCTTAACGATATTTTGTGGGGAGTTTAGATTTTGGCTCATTATCATTGTCATATTCTTGCGGGGAGGTTACAGCTTACAGCATCGTGATGGTCGCATCCGTGTATGGCGACATCGCGGTGAACGCACATTGGAAGCGTGTATTTGACATCGCCATACTGGCGTATCACCCGGCGTGATGGTATGGGGTGCCAATGGTTACACGTCCCAGTCACCTCTTGTTCGCATTGACGGCACTTTGAACAGTGGACGTTTTCATTTCAGATGTGTTACGACTCGTGGTTCTACCCTTCATTCGATCCCTGCGAAACCCTGCATTTCAGCAATTCACTTGCGCGGGGGAACTTGCCGCGCGAGCTGCGCGTCTAAACATATCGCCAAGTCGACTTGCGACCGTAGCAATTTATTGCGGAAGTGACTTGCTGCACGTTTTCCGCTTCCAGTGTGAACACCACGCAAGAAGTATGTGCAAGTAACTTGCAGCTTTTATGTTTCACATAAATAAATGAAAAGGCCTATTTTATTCGTAGTTCACCTGTAGCTATAAATCGTAGAGTGACTAGCAAACGTTCCTTTGATGAAATAGCAGTACGGAAGTCTGTGTCTCATTTTGATATGACGGGCACTATTAACGTCAACAAACACTCCTGATCATTTGAGAACATTCTGCAAAAGTTTTCAAAAGTATCCATGCTCTCGATACTAAGTTCTTGCAAAAGGTTATTATAGGCACCATTTTGCGATCTTCTCATTATCCACTCTCTAACTCAACTACTTCTCTTTATCTTTTTCCCGTTTTTCATTGCAATTACAAGAGCTGCACCGTATCTCACCCGCCTACTTGTCATTTTATACTTCGGCTGACACTCGTAGTGGTACTGAAAGCATATGTAAACAGTATCAGCAAGTTGTTGACGCAAGTTTCTTGCCAAAGAACTTGCGGAAAAACCTTGCTTCATTCTTGCGCTACTGTGTAAACACAGCTGCAAGCGGCTCGCAATAACTTACGCAAGCGACTTGCTAGTGTAAACCCAGCTTACGTGGTTGGAACAGGTATCTCCTCGCTATCCGAGCTCCTTTATTTCCCTCGCACAATGCTCCACAGCTTGCCGGTCAGATCTGATACAAGACAGCTGGTGATGCTGGAATATTCCATAAACAAATTAACTGTCGAACAAAAGGGTCGCCATTAGGCTTTATCACGAAATGAATGAAGGACATTCGGATGACTTTCATGTCCAACTTCGAACAGTGAAGCTGGACTTCCTTCAACGAGTTACTACACTGAAGCGCCAAAGAAACTGGTATAGGCATGCGTATTCAAATACACAGACATTTAAACAGGCCGAATGCGGCGCTGCAGGCGGCAACGCCTATATAATTTATTTAATAAAATTGCAGCCAAATAGCCATATACAGTTACTTTGCTTAACATTTTACATTTACATTTTACATTTTTGCAAATTCATTTATCGATTTCACTCTTTTACTGCACAGTTATATGTGATATCGTTCACAGGCTTCGTTACACAGTTCACATATACATGTTGTGATTGGGTCGTGATAAGTTTTGTTTTTGCAGATTAGATGATGAAAGCCGTGAATAGAAAGTCTACTTACGACATGTCGCAGTTGGAAGTTTGGTGCTGTCCATGAGCGGTTCGTCATTGCTTCGGTGCCATAGAACTCTGGCTATATTTTTTCTCGTTTGTCCTCCATGATCTTCAGTTGCTTTCTGGAAGCCCTGGTGTGTGGCGTCATATATCGAAGTTTGATGTCTTCAATTAGGAGTGTCTCTCTCGCTAGCAGGTACACTAGTCTAGATCTTGCTGTCTTTGAGAGACCTGGTGCTCTTTATAGATAAGTCGATTTTACCTCATCTAGTGTTTCTAGATTTTTTATGTCAGGTGGTCCATATAACCTCCATCCCATAGACCAGGACTGGCAAGATTTTTGCGTTGAATAATTTCATGGCTGTTTCTAGACTGAGCAGGCGGATGTTTTTGATGTCCTGTATTCCTATTATTGCTTGGGTTGCAGGTTCTGTTGTATGTTTTGTGAAGCATTTGGCTGTTGGTTTCAATGTCACCCCTAGGTATTTAAAGTGTGATGAGATTTCTATTTTTTGTCCTCTGATGTTGATTTCCGCATTCTTGGGTGTTTTGCCTCCTTTTCTGAAAATCACCATTTCTTTGTTATGTTTATGTGTAGTTTGTGTTCACTGCACCATTTGTCTATTTTCTCAATGATTTGCTGCACCTTCTGTATATATGTTGAACCTACGGCTATGTCGTCAGCGTATGCATATACATATACATCTTCTTCATTTTCTCCAATTCGGAGTACTTCTTCGGTGGCAAGAATGTACAGCAAAGGGCTCATTGGGTCACCCTGAAAGACTCCGTTCGATTGCAGAATGAGGTTAGAAAAAGAGAGGTTGTCTGTTATTGTGATTAAGTTGTATTCGAGGATTTACTTGATTATTCTTGCCCATACTCTATCTTCGCCCATTGTGTTTTCCAGTTTTCGGACTATGAGATCTCTTTCCAGTAGGTCAAAGGCTTTCGTAAAGTCTATGAACACTGTGTAGAACATATGTTTCCTTTGTAGCGCATCATCGATGTTGTTTAGAAGAAGCCTGACTGCGGTAAGTGTTGATCTTCCAGATCTGAAACCCATTTGTCGTTCTGGGAGATGACTGTCCACAGAGGCTTTGATTTTTTGTGTAATTATCTTTGAAAACATCTTGAACTGAGTATTTTCCAGGGCCATGGCTCTGTACTTGTTTGGGTCCGTTGGGTCTCCTCTACCTTTGTCGAGTGTCTCCATTGTGTTGGAATTCTTCCAAGTTCCAGGCATTTGTTAAATAGTTTGATCCATACGTGTTGGAGGGCCTCTTTCGCCTCTTTTATATGTTCATTATATATGTTACCGGGTGTTGGTGCTTTCTTGTTCTACAGTGCTTTTATTACTTCTTTTACATCTTCTTCATTTAGAGGTTCCCATATATTGTCTTTTTCCTTAGTTTGATGTTGTTTCTCTTTCTTTGAGGGTGTTTTTGATTCCTCGTTTCTTCAGTATTTTACTGAAGTGAACAAACGAGGAATCAAAACACCCCCAAAGAAAGAGAAACAACATCAAACCAAGGAAAATGCCTATATAAGACAACAAGCGTCTGGCGCAGATGTTGGATCGGTCACTGTTGCTACAATGACAGGTTATCAAGATTTAAGTGAGTTGAACGTGGTGTAACAATCGGAGCACGCGTGATGGGACACAGCACCTCCGAGGTAGCGTTGAAGTGCGGATTTTCCCGCACGACCGTTTCACGAGTGTACCGTGAATATCAGGAATCCGGTAAAATACCAAATCTTCGACATCGCTACGGCCGGAGAAAGATCCTGCAAGAACGGGACCAACGACGACTGAAGAGGATCGTTCAACGTGACAGAAGTGCGACCCTTCTGCAAATTGCTGCAGATTTCAGTGCTGAGCTATCAACAAGTGTCAACATCCGAACCGTTCAACGAAACATCATCGGTGTGGGCTTTCGGAGCCGAAGGCCCACTGGTGTACCCTTGATGACTGCACGACACAAAGCTTTACGCCTCGCCTGAACACTGGACTGTTGATGACCGGAAACATGTTGCCTGGTCGGACGAGTCTCGTTTCAGACTACATCGAGCAGATGGACGTGTACGGGTATGCGTGCAACCTCATGAATGCATGCACCCTGTATGTCCGCAGGGGACTGTTCAAGCTGGTGGAGGCTCTGCAATGGTGTGGAGAGTGTGCAGTTGGGACCCCTGATACGTCTAGATACGGCTCTGAAAGGTAACACGTACGTAAGCATCCTGTCTGATCATCTGCATCCACTCATGTCGATTGTGGACTCCGACGGACTTGGGTAATTCCAGCAGCACAATGCGACACCCCACACGTCCAGAATTGCTACAGAGTGGCTCCAGGAACACTCTTCTGAGTTTAAACTCTTCCGCTGCCCACCAAACTCTCCAGACATGAACATTGTTGAGCATACCTGGAAAGCCTTGCAACGTGCTGTTCAGAAAAGATCTCCATCCTCTCGTACACTCACGGATTTATGGACAGCCCTGCGAGATTCATGGTGCGTATTCCCTCCAGCAGAAGTTCAGACATTACTTGAGACCATGGCACGTCGTGTTGGACCACTTCTGCGTGCTTGCGGGGGCCCTACACGATATCAGGTGGCGTATCAGTTTCTTTGGCTCTTCAGTGTAGAAACAAAGTAACTGTTGAACAAAGGGGTCGCCACTAGGCTTTATTAGGAAAAGGATGAAAGACATTCGGATGACTTTCATGTCCAACTTCGAGTAGTGAAGATGGACTTCCTTCAACGAGTTATTATGATGGTTGGTTGATTTGGGGGAGGGGGCCAAACAGCGAGGTCATCGGTCCCATCGTATTAGAGAAGCATGGGGAAGGAAGTCGGCCGAGCTCTCTGAAAGGAACCATCACAGCATTTGCCTGGAGCGATTTAGGGAAATCACGGAAAACCTAAATCTGGATGGCCGGACGCGGGTTTGAGCCGTCGTCCTCTTGAATGCGAGTCCAGTGTACTACCACTGCGCCACCTCGCTCGTTGTGTTGTTATGACTGTTGTGTGTGAGACAAAGTAAAACATTTGTTAATAGAGAACAACAGCACATTTATTGGTTAAGAGCAAGTAATACCACCACAAGCTTCTGGCTACGATTATCGTAAGACATGCTACTAAACATAACTAAAAACCTACAGGCTGGTCCAGGAGCAACGGTCATTATCCAGGGATATAACGGTAACGATCATTTGAAGGGAAAATATGAAGCAAAAACGGGCTCTAAATTGCATATCTCAAGTGCTATGACCACTTCTTCATCTTTCTTACCGTGAAACAAATCTCTTCTACTACAAGCTCTTTGCTTTCTACAGGGTGTTACAAAAAGGTACGGCCAAACTTTCAGGAAACATTCCTCACACACAAAGAAAGAAAATATGTTATGTGGACATGTGTCCGGAAACGCTTACTTTCCATGTTAGAGCTCATTTTATTACTTCTCTTCAAATCACATTAATCATGGAATGGAAACACACAGCAACAGAACGTACCAGCGTGACTTCAAACACTTTGTTACAGGAAATGTTCAAAAAGTCCTCCGTTAGCGAGGATACGTGAATTCACCCTCCGTCGCATGGAATCCCTGATGCGCTGATGCAGCCCTGGAGAATGGCTTATTGTATCACAGCCGTCCACAATACGAGCACGAAGAGTCTCTACATTTGGTACCGGGGTTGCGCAGACAAGAGCTTTCAAATGCCCCCATAAATGAAAGTCAAGAGGGTTGAGGTCAGAAGAGCGTGGAGGCCATGGAATTGGTCCGCCTCTACCAACCCATCGGTCACCGAATCTGTTGTTGAGAAGCGTACGAACACTTCGACTGAAATGTGCAGGAGCTCAGTCGTGCATGAACCACATGTTGTGTCGTACTTGTAAAGGCACATGTTCTAGCAGCACAGGTAGAGTATCCCGTATGAAATCATGATAACATGCTCCATTGAGCGTAGGTGGAAGAACATGGGGCCCAATCAAGACATCACCAACAATGCCTGCCCAAACGTTCACAGAAAATCTGTGTTGATGACGTGTCAACATTACCTTCCTTCAATTGGGCCAACTGGCGGTGAATCGAGGAAGTACAGTACATACTGACGAAACTAAAATAAGCTCTAATATGGAAATTAAGCGTTTCCGGACACATGTCCACATAACATCTTTTCTTTATTTATGTGTGAGGAATGTTTACTGAAAGTTTGGCCGTACCTTTTTGTAACACCCTGTATATTCTGCGAGATGGTAATATGGACCAAAACTAGAAGAAAACGTGTAGTAAACATGGCCTCTGAAACACATATCTTATAAGCTATGAGCATTTCTTCATCCTCATTACGGTAAAACACATCTCTTCTACAGAACAAGTGCTCATAGCTCTTAAGGTTTGCATTTTAGAGCCCATTTTTACTGGACTTCTTTGCTTCGATTGATCGTTCCCGTCACACGCTGAATACTGTCCATTTCTCCTGGGACATCTTGTATACTGGCAAAAACATGCCTTAAGTAATTTTTAGGCCTAGTTACTCGTCCACGAGTGCAACCGCAATTCCATGGAATACAATGCTCATCCAGAATTGTGCCGCTTCTGGGACACATCCGTCGTTCTCCAAGATGCAGCTAGGGGATAGGTCCTGTCTCGCTGTTTTTAGCAGGTTGGCGTCCATATTGCATCGAAGTCCTCGATTTCGAAATGAGCCAATAGACGATCGCCAAATATCCCCCCCTCACGCACACACAAGTCAGGCCTCTTCCTCTTGTTGCAAAACAATACGGTTTTATTATTTTTCACTTGATATGTACGTCTCCTTATCTGTCCTTTTTTTATTTTTTATTTATTAAATCAGCTCACTCACTGTACTAATTGCTTGCAGCTTAAGGCCTTGCGATTGTACGCCACGGTTACGCTGTCCGTTTAAAAAGCTTCCTCCTTTTGAGCCTTCGCGAGCGGGAGGAATTACGTGCCCATTCAGCTGTTTCTGGAGAAACACCTCTGCCCACATTCTTGTTACCTAACAGAGTTCTTTCCCAGACTGCCGCGCGCGGGGTAGCAGCACTGTCTGGGGCGCCTTGTCACGGTCCGCGCGGCTCTCTCCGTCGGAGGTTCGAGTCCTCCCTCGGGCATGGGTGTGTGTGTTGTCCTTAGCGTAAGTTAGTTTAAGTTAAAATAATAGTGTAAAAGCTTAGGGAACGATGTCAGCAGTTTGGTCTCAAAAGATCTTACCACAAATTTCCAAATCCCAGACACCGACCCGGACAGTCAATGTCCAAATCTACATTTAATCTGGGAAGTAGGAAGAAAAACTGGAGCAAATATCTCCGACAACGACGTGATCATCTGGTGCAGAGTGCAGATTCGGACTGAACACGAGTGAGGTAAGAAATTGGTCGTTGTTTTTTCGGCGGAACCACTTCGTCCTTAGACTTAAGTGATTTAGGAAAACCACTAAAACTATCCCAATAAAACTACCAGGATGGCTAGCTACATTTAGGCTGCAGAGAAGAAGGAAAATTTATATATTAGCGCCTCCCCATGACGAGATCATTAGGTGCAGAGTGATGATTCAGATTGAGTAACGATGAAACAGGAAATAAGACATCTGTCGTTGGTCTTAAGTGTTTTAGGGAAAACATGAAAATTATCTTAATGGTCAGATGGCGAACTGAACCGCGCTCCTGCTCTCCTCCTAAACGCAAACCCCAGTAATTAAGACTGCAATCTGAGGGGGCAGAGGTAGAGACACTGGTTGGGACCAACGCATATCGTGCTTTCGAAGAGAGGATGATTTTCTGACATCGATCCATGCATTCTCCTTCTGCGTCTACACTTAGTCTGTAGGAAAGAAGGGAAATTACAATCCGCAATGAGATATCAGGCGCAGAGTGCAAATACAAATTGGAACATCATGGAGTGACAGTGATGAACCAAAGACATTCGAGTCTGCAAAGCCTTTCAGTTACCTGTCTTTTAAATGTAACCAATCTATCATGTATAAAAGTGAGCCTATAACTGGAATTATATCACAAAATATATAAGAAAATCTGCAAACGTTATGCAAGAATTCAATCAGTGTTTCAAATAATCAGTTTCAGCGATAACTGAACGTCCATTTGTTAGTAACAAATAACACCTTAGTGAGACACTACCAATGGTGCTGTCGCACTCGCCATAAGCGAAGAGAGAAGAATGAGTGGCCGGCCGCGGTGGTCTAGCGGTTCTAGGCGCTCAGTCCGGAGCCGCGCGACTGCTACGATCGCAGGTTCGAATCCTGCCTCGGGCATGGATGTGTGTGATGTCCTTAGGTTAGTTAGGTTTAAGTAGTTCTAAGTTCTAGGGGACTGATGACCACAGATGTTAAGTCCCATAGTGCTCAGAGCCATTTGAACCAACTTAATATTTTGCCTATTTACGTTGAAGAAACTGTTACGACGAAATATCTTGGCTGTTTTCTCCCTATGGTGTGAAGCGGAGTGGTTTCTTTCCTGTGATGTGAAGCAGAGTTCTTCTTCGTCACTTCTATATTTACTCTTCTCCAGGAGGTTTATCTTATTATTCTGCTTATGCACTCGCTCCCTGTCTTCAATTTCTTTCTTTCCCATTTTCTAAGATTCCATGATTCCTTTTGATAGTTTAAAGCGCTGCTAATAAACCTCTTGTCAATTTGTTTTGTTGTTTCCTATCCGTATTTTTGTTCAGATATCCATAAGCCGTCATTTATATAAGAAAATATAGACGAACTTACTGAAAAAAGCAAACAGAACAGCTTTCGACAAGAGCTTATGGAAATAATTTTGTCGAAAAAGAGTCCACTACTGAATAACTCATAAACAAAGTAAGGCAACTTAAATTTAACATGTCTCCTTTGAAACTCCAAGCAGAAACGAAATTCTGGCCGAAATGCGTTAGGAGGGATTCAGTTCCGAGCCGATGAGAGAAGTCAGAAGCTGTGGGTCGTAATTACGAGTGAAACTTTATAACTCCCGAGATGTTTTTCTTTTTCTTTTTTTTTCGTGTTAGTCACTCCGAAACTGGCTACCAATGACTGCGACTAGGTCACAGCTGTTTGGCGCACAGAAGTTGCATAGGGAAAGAGGCTATCGTTGGTCCAACACCACAGCAACTACTATTGGGGTGTTAATCCCAGATCGTTTCTTACGTGATCTGGGGTGTTAAGTTTTGTAAAAATTTTGGTTCCAGAACTAGCCTTGCCTGCAGGGAATATACTCCAATATTACGGTATCTACGTAAGGAATCTTGATAGATGTTCAAGCAAAAGAATATTTTGGATGAAAGACTGCATTTTTCAAAATTTGAGCTTCAACTACATTCAATGGCAGCAGTGCCTGCAGGTCATAAATAGACGAAGAATCTCAGAGAAAGAAGAATCTCAATGACGTTACTTTTCATGCAGAAGAAATTAATATTTAAAAGAGCCCAACAATACTTTGCTGTTTGCTCTCTTTGGTAGCAAGATTAATCTACTCGACTGCAGAAAAAAGCTTCCGTAGCCAAACTCACTAAGACGTGCTTGCGCACCAGTATTGGACTCGGAATAAAGCCGATTAGAATCAAGGTAGGACAATAAATTTTCAGCGCCAATATTTGGTCAACAAGGGAAAGAAATTGGTGGCGTGGAGTTCCTGACCACCGGAACTTGTACCAACGTTCAGGGTTAAAGTAACAAACTTCTTCGCAGCTCCTCTGGGAAGTGACAACCACGAGGTACCTGGATTTCCTGCAAGCCACGCAACAAGAGAAGAGCAATAAGATATCAGCAAAAAAGGAATGTTAACAATACAGCCCGTTGTGTCTGCAGGAGCAGCACACACTACTTGTACTGTACCTAAGACAAGACCATGGGGTCTTGCAAATTGTCGTGTGTATATGTGAGAGAGCGCGCGCGTATGTATGTGTGTGTCTGTATGTGAATGAGAGAGAGAAAGAGAGAACTGATGGCATGTGTTTATGGTGATGCGTCGGCCAATTGAGGTCGTTACCTCGGCGTCCCCTAAGTGCTGTTTATTAGAGAGGCCCAGTCTATGTGCTAACATCGGGTTCCACCCTCTCTTTCCTATTCCGTCATTGCAACACAAGCAGACCCTTAATATAAGAAATCAGGAAGTCCTCCACAGACTCGACAAGGAAAGGGATGTGGAGCAAACACTGCCTAGAAGAAGGGACGAATGACAGGACATGAAAATGAAGTTGGCAAGTTACTTTTCAATACGTTTTAAGTATTGTGTGTAATAACTGAAATATTTTATCTGTATTATCTGTCATTTTTTTTGTTTTCTTTGTATAAAATGGTTCAAATGGCTCTGAGCACTATGGGACTTAACAGCTATGGTCATCAGTCCCCTAGAACTTAGAACTACTTAAACCGAACTAACCTAAGGACAACACACAACATCCAGCCATCACGAGGCAGAGAAAATCCCTGACCCCGCCGGGAATCGAACCCGGGAACCCGGGCGCGGGAAGCGAGAACGCTACCGCACGACCACGAGATCTTTGTATAACTATTATATTTTTTAATTTATACAATGATCACCAATCTCTGGGTAGATACGAATGTTGTGTTAGCTGATGTGCCCATCATCATGGACTGCTCTTGCGATCTCTTCGTCTGTTTTATGCATAACTTCGTCAATAATAAAGGGGTTCAAATAAAAACACTTCATTATTTCCGGGATTTGTGATGGGTTTAGGGAACATAATGTCTTGAAAGTTGAATTGTGTTTCTTTTATGTATTCCTGACGCAGTTACTGAGAATTTGATAGTTATATTGCTAGTCGTATTTTTCATGTGCATTATAGTTCTTATTTCAGAAATTATATTTATTATCATGTTGTTGTTAATAATTCTATTTGTTTCTTGAAATTGTAACTGTGCGTACTTGCGCGCCACCTGTTAGTTGTTACTGGCCAAGCCTCGTTGTCACCAACAAGCACACGCTGCAGTTAATGTTCTGATGGTTTCAAACAATGCCAAACGTGCTTTGTCAGACTTTTAACTTCTACATTGTTATCACTGACATGTTACACTTCATATCAAGGACATCTCAACACTGCATTCAGGTACACTTTTAATAAGCTTGGTATGTTCTTATATTTTCATGTTTTAATGCTTTTAAAAATAATCTTTTTTTAAAGTTAGTTTAGTGTTTGACTGTCACTGAAAACTAGTTTTTCGCTTGTCTCCATAGGTTCACAATTGCACTTTGCAACCTCGTTGGTATAACCAAAGCTTGGCTCATTGGTGGACATGGCATGTTTTTATATCTTTTAAAAATATTTTTGTGCTCTAACAACTATTTAAATATTGTTCGCGTTAAAAATTGATATTTGTGCACATTATGTGATGGATATTTGCCATTTATTTTCCTAAGATACACTTTTAGAAGTTTGCGTTATTGGCTGTAGCTTGTAGCCTACAGATACATAATGACACAACTTCTAGCATAAGCGGTACGTTTTCACTGAAATAATGTATGTATTTTCTACAGGATCGTAAAATTCATGCTGACTGAAAGGCAGTTTCCTGTTTATTGTTATTTTTATGCATCTAAAGACGGTTGTCCAGCAAGGGAAACTAGTACTCAATTGCAACGTATTATTGTGATTAAGGCAATTAAAATTTTTTATAACAATTTTATTTGTAAAAGTTTTAAAAATACATCAGATTGCTTGTATCCATAAGTTGAAAATGTCAGCTCTTACTATGAAGATAATGTTGTGGAGATTAGTCTCTTAAAGCCTCTGGCGCAACTCTGTCCTAATGGACGGTACAAACAATCCGAGTTCCGTGTACATCCATTCCGTGCCGAACCGCACCTGGACAAGAAGGTGAAGATAATTACTCCCATTCCTACAGACGTTTCCATTACTCATGTTTATGTAAGTAGTACTATTACCAGCAGCTGGGGACAGAGAAGTGTAATCTGCGTAAAAACCACCCATTCGCATAGGACACGGCAGCTGCTGTGTCTAGAAGTCGCAAACACACATGATAATACGTGCACGTGTCAGACACGTGCCCAAGTTCGCTGACCGGCAGGCAGTCGAGCTGTCTCTGGATAAACGATGTGACGTCCATCAAATGCAGACGCCACGAGGCTGAGAAGCGGTGTCGCGCAGAACACGTGCCCATTGTCCTTGCCACGTGCGAGGACACCTAACAAAGCAAAGGCGAATACGGTCACGCTACACGAGATAGCATCTACGGCAGTCGAGTAGTTGGCTATAAGAGATGGTGCTAAGTTCTTCGTCTTACTGTTTCGACTCGGCAACAAACCCAGGCATATATTAATTAGACGTCTCTCGGCCAGTGTTGCGTTTGGATGGCAAGAAAACGAGCTCTTAGCGTGCGGTGGCATAAAAACAACCCTAGCAATACATCAGACGGGTCATTTTTTCCTCAGCGTCTCTGCTCTTGGGTAAATTAGCCCCCACTTTCACAGATTACCCTCGGAACACCAACTCTAACACGCAGCCTGTTTAATGACTCCCAAACGGGCTAAGGCTCTGAAATTTCTACCTCCGTTAATTTGGATAAAACAGTTCAACTTGTATTATACTGTGAGAGTTATGAGTGCTTCAGTTAGGTAGTTTGAATTTTGAACCCTAAGATGGCAACTCTAGCTCACATGCATATAAGTTACGTCTGTAATTCCCGTGGTTGATTGGTCATTTGTGTAAACGTAAAATGAAACTGGTTTGTGCGGTTCTTTTGGGGAGATAGTTTCAAAGATTCCTCTATACCGGCATCCGCGGTCAGGGGTAAATCGAAGAAACACCAATTATTAAAATTAATAGACAGCCCTACAAAGATCATCGGGAATTCGAATCTCAAACGAACAGAATGTCAGCAATGACTATGTAGACTTTCCCGGTGTATTAGTATATCAAATTCTTGTCGGGTTTTCAGCCGGATCAAACTGTCATCTGAGCACAATGTTCCAGCGGTCCACCTGGCCGCCATCATCAGGTGAGAAAAGCTACGCTTCTCTCGCCAGAAGAAGAGCACTTAGCAACTTCCAACAAACATTTTCGTGCGTACTACAGCATAGCAAACGCGTCCCATGGTGTATACTCGTATGTTATTTGCAAAATGGACGTCGTGTCTGAGATGGCATTGCCCTAACAGTTGCGTTGTTGATTTAAGTTAGCACTTATTCCATTTCGTCCAACTACCGGAATCTAAAAGTAGTGCTGTGCGGAGTCTTACAACAGACAAGCGATACAATACCGCTGATGAAACCGTGCGACGCACTGCATCGTAATACCTCTGGAAACGAAACACGAACTGCAATCTACCCGTGGTATGCCACTGAACGTCAGGTTAACGGCAGACTAACATCGCATTACTCAAGTCTATTCAAGTACGCCGGCCTGTGTGGCCGAGCGGTTCTAGGCGCTTCAGTCTGGAACCGCGCGACCGCTACGGTCGCAGGTTCGAATCCTGCCTCGGGCATGGATGTGTGTGATGACCTTAGGTTAGTTAGGTTTAAGTAGTTCTTAGTTCTAGGGGACTGATGACCTCAGATGCTAAGTCCCATAGTGCTCAGAGCCATTTGAACCATATTCAAGTATTTCCACCATTTTGATATCTATGCTTTTAGTTGTGTAACTGAAGTATTTCTATATTACCGTGTCCATCAATGGGGCACTGATCGAGTGCAGCAAGGCATACGCGGGAAGAAACGAGAACAAGAAGCTAATGAATTTGTAGCAGAGTAGTGTGACTTACGTAAAATGGTAAAATCGACGGAAGCAAAAATGGAAAAAACCGAATGAAGCTGAGGGTATGCATGAAGGCAGGAAAAACTTACTCTCGTAAGCAGGAAGGCCGTATCAAGTGGGGCACGTGCCTGACCCCACAACGGCCGGAAAGGGATCGTAGCATAAAGGTCTGCCCTCACCACTGACGGCGGGCAGAATTCAATGAAGTGAGAAATAAGAAAGCCTGACCAATGCGACAAAACCTTTAAGCACTTACATCCTGTCGAACGTTTGGTACTTTGGTCAGGTATTTCCAGTAGCTAACAGAACCAGCAGCAAAAACAATCACACCAGCTTCCGGATCATTTTTCTACAAAGGATGTGCATTCAGGATCAAAGCCAGCCGGAGTAGCCGAGCGGCTCTAGGCGCTACAGCCTGGAACCGCGCGACCGCTAAAGTCGCAGGTTCGAATCCTCCCTCGGGCATGGATGTGTGTGATGTCCTTAGGTTAGTTAGGTTTAAGTAGTTCCAAGTTCCAGGGGACTGATGACCCCAGAAGTTAACTCCCATAGTGCTCAGAGCCATTTGAACCATTTCAGGATCAAAAAACAAACCACAACCTCATCCACAGAAAGAGAAGAACTACGCCTAATCCACGTATAAAACAAATTCACTGCTACTGAGGTAGGAAGTATAAATTAAAGAACTCTCTAACCACACAATTCAACAAATTCTATATTAGCTACTCCGCCAAGTATCTCTGCACCAATTACGTTCAACCACATTCACTAAACTAAATAAAAGTTTTATTGAAAGAAATTGCTACATCTACAGTCAAAATTTCAAGAGAAAATACCAACAAAAATATGTTGGAAATAGAGCGCAAATTTGGATTGGCGGAGGATGGGGAAAGAAACTGATCGTGTCCTTTTCAAAGATAGTGTTCCAGACTTATCTTTAAGAGATTTAGGGAAACATTGAAAACCTAAATCAATATGCCAATTGGGAATTTGAACCCAGTTCTCCCGAATACAACCCCTTATAGGATGTTCTATGTAAGCGTGTTACAAATACACTGTGAGGTAGACGTGGTGATCTACATCTACATGGCTACTCTGCATATCACACTTAAGTGCCTGGGAGAGGGTTCATCGAACCACCTTCACATTAATTCTCTATTACTCCACTCTCGAAAAGCACGCGGAAAAAAAACACCTATATCTTTTCGTGCGAGCTCTGATTTCCCTTATTTTATTGTGATGATCGTTCCTCCCTATGTAGGGCGGCCTCAACAAAATCTTTTTGCAGTCGGAGAAGAATGTTGGTGATTGAAATTTGGTGAGACGATCCAACTGCAGCGAGAAACATCTCTGTTGTAATAATGTCCACCCTAAATCATATATCACGTCCGTGTCACTCTCTCCCCTATTTCTCGATAATACGAAACGTGCTACTCTTTTTTGAACTTTCCCAATATATTCCGTTAATCCTATCCCACACCGTGCATCAGTACTCCAAAAGAGGACGGACAACCGTAGTGTAGGCTGTCTCTTTAGTAGATATGATGCACCTTGTAAGTGTTCTGCCAATAAATCGCAGTCTTTGGTTCGCCTTCCCCACAATATTTTCTATGAGTTTTTTTTTTAGTTTCGGTTGTTTGCAGTCGTAATTCCTACGTATTTAGTTGAATTTATGGCCTTTAGATGTGACTGATTTATCGTTTAACCGAAGTTTAATGGATCACTTTTGGAACTCACGTGGATGACCTCACATTTTACACAGAGCGAGGTGGGGCAGTGGTTAACACAATGGACTCGCATTCAGAAGGACGACGGTTCAAACCCGCGTCCTGGCATCTTGATTTAGGTTTTCTGTGATTCCCTAAATCGCTTCAGGCAAATACCGGGATGGTTCGTTTGAAAAGGTTCGGCCGACTTCCTTCCCCCTCCCTCCCTAATCCGATGGGACGGATGACCTCGCTGTTTGGTCACCTCCCCCAAATCAACCATCCAACCAATATCACACTTTTGATTATTTAGGGAATTGCCAATTTTCGCTCCATATTGACAAATTTTCTAAATTGTTTTGCAATTTGTTTTGATCTTCTGATGGCTCTACTAGACGATAAACGACAGCATCATCTACAAGCAGCCTAATACGGCTGCTTAGGTGCTCTCCTAAATCGTTTATATAGGTAAGAAAGAGCAGAGAGCCAATAACACTACCTTGGGCAACGCTAAAAATCACTTCTGTTTTACTCGATGACTTTCCGTCAGTTACTACGAACTGTGAACCCTCTAACAACAAATCACGAATCCAGTCGCATAGCTGATACGATAACCCGGAAGCCCGCAATTTGATTACAAGCCACTTGTGAGGTATAGTGTCAAAATAAATTCCTTGTCAATAGCACTCAGTACTTCGTGTGAGTAAAGAGCTAGTTGTGTTTCACAAGAACGATGTTTGCTAAATCCGTGTTACTGTGTGTCACAAGACCGTTCTCTTCGAGGTGATTCATAATGTTCGAAGACAATGTGTTCCAAAATCCTGCTGCATAACGACGTTAATGATATGGGCCTGTAATTCAGTGGATGACTCGTATTGCCTCTCTTGAATATTGGTGCGAAGTTTTGCAGGTCTTGGCTAGTAAGCGTTATAACAGGGCTGCAATTATCGCTACAATGCAAAGAGAAGCTGGTTCTACAATTTGGGGCGCGTCATTATGAATCGTCCTGAAGAGGACTGCATCATATCGGTCGAAACGTTAGCCATTTAGCTGTTTTAGTGTTACAATGAAGCAGCCAAATACTCAAAATTATTTTATCCAAAATGACACTGGCCGTGGAAGTCTACAAACTTACACTATAGAAAATTTTGAGCATCCTTTAGTGGCATAAATACAACTCTTTCTCTATACGGCTATACATACATTTTCAACAACATGTGGACTGTTATCAATGGACTCTGCAGCACGTCAGTTATTTTGTGGAGAACGGTATCTATAAATAAATTTGAAAATGGTGTCCCTTGACTGCCATTTTGACTCTTGGAAATATAAAAAAGTCGCACGGAGTGATATCTGGTGAATAAATTTGTTTTGGGGTTAAAAATTGCTGTACTGACAGAGCTGTATGGGATGGCGCATTATCGTGATACAGAGTCCAATTATCAGCATTGTTGGCACAGACACGAAGAACTCTTTTACTAATTCTTTCTAAAATTTCTTTGTAGTAATATTGGTCAACTGTCTGTCCAGGAGGCATCCACTCTTTATGAACAATTACCTTGGAATCAAAGAAGCACACAAGCATGCATTTCACTTTTGACTTTGACATGGGAGTTTTTTTTGGTCTGGGTAATCCCGTTGAGCACGATTGCGAACTTTGGCGTTTTGTCTCTGGATCGTACTGAAAAAAACCAACTTTCATCACCAGTCATAATACGGTTCAACAATTTTGGATTGATTTCCGTTTGCTCTAACAGATCGGCTGCTACATTTTTCCGTGTTTCTCACTGTTGTGGTGTAAGATTTCTGGGGTCCATTTTTGCACAAATCTTTCTCATACCGTTTCTCGACTGATGTTCAGTTCTTCTGCAATCATTTTCACGGACAATCTTCGATCAGATCATACGAGTTCTCCAACCCTGTCCAAGTTGACATCTGTCAGTGAGGTTGATGGTCGTCCACTGCAGTCTTCATCTTCAACATTCGTTGTGCCTTCACTAAACATGTTATGCCAACGAAAAACTTGAACTCTTGACACAACCTCCTCTCCAAAAGCCTTCTGAAGCTTACCGTAAGTTGTCGTCGCGTTTTCACCCAATTTAACACAAAAAGAAATGCCGTACCGTTGCGCAATATTATGCGGTTCCATTTCTGTGAATGAGGAGTTGCATCGGTGTGCTGCTTGGGCTAGAAGCAGCTTATAAACCAAGGCCAAAGATATTGTGACTATGCAAGCCTGCAGGGTTGCCTCATCCTGCAAAGAAAATCAGTCTCATTACTTAATTGTCACATCTCGTACACTATCTGACCAAAAGTATCTGGACGCCTATTAGTGGATATTGATATGAGATATGTTCACCCTTCGTCTTTATGACGGCTTGAATTCTGGTACAGACACTTTCAGTGACGTGTCAGAATGTCTGTGAGGAATGGCAACACATTACACTTCAACTGCCGAAACTAGAGAAGGTAAGTGATATTGGACACTGGGGTCTGAAGTGAAGTCACCATTTTAATGCATCCCAGAATTATTCCACTGGATTCATTTCGAGACTGCGCAGTGATAACCACATCAGGAAAGTTACTGAAAACAAACCACTGTGTCATAGATTATGATTTATAACAGGGCGCACTGTCATGCTGATAGTCATTGTCCCGAACTGTTTCTCGACTATTCACAGTATGCAGTACTGTAAAACATGTTAACATATGAAGGTCACTCCAAAAGAAATGCACACTATTTTTGTAAAAATACAGTTTTCATTCTGCATGTGTGAAAGTTTTACAGTGTGTAGATACATACTTCCCACTTGTTTTCAAACTTAGTTCAACTTGTTCCCGTGAGTGGCGCCGTCACAGCATGTCTTCAAGATGGCTGCTACACTTGACGTTCGTCGGAAGCAACGTGCTGTCATATAATTCCTGTGCTGTGAAACGAGACAGTGGGAAACATCCACAAGAGGTTGAAAAAGGTGTATGGACATGCTGCTGTCGATCGCAGTACAGTTAGTCGGTGGGCAAGCAGGTTACGTGATGAAAGCGCGCATGGCAATATTGAGGATTGTTCTCGCAGCGGCAGGCCTCGTACTGCACACACTCCAGACGATGTGCAGCGAGTTAACGAATTGGTGACTGCTGACAGACGCATCACAGTGAACGAATTGTCACGCTACGTTGGGATAGGGAAATGAAGTGTTTGCTGAATACTGAAAGTGTTGGCGTTAGAAAAGGTTTGTGCCATGTGGGTTCCCAGAAACAAAGAAACACAAAGAAACAAGAAAAACGGTATCCAGCGAACTTTTGGAACAGTACGAGAATGGTGGAAATGAATTTCTTGTAACAATTGTGACAGGTGATGAAACATGGCTCCATCATTTTTCACCAGAGACGAAGAGGCAATCAATGGAGTGGCATCATGCAAATTCACCCAAGAAAAAAAATTCAAAACCACACCTTCTGCTGAAAAAGTTATGGCTACAGTGTTTTTGGATTCCGAAGGACTCTTGCTTGTGGACATCATGCCAAGTGGAACCACCATAAATTCCGATGCATATGTGACGACACAAGAAACTTCAAGCTCGACTGAGTCGTGTTTGACCACATTAGCAAAAGCAGGATGTTTTGCTGTTGCACGACAATGCACGGCCACATGTCAGTCAAAAAACCATGGAAGAGATCACAAAACTCGGATGGATACCACTGAAACACCCGCCTTACAGTCCTGACCTGGCTCCATGTGACTATCATCTCTTTGGGAAACTGAAATACTCTCTTCGTGGAGCAAGGTTTGAAGATGGATGACTCCCTTGTGCACGCTGCCAAACAGTGGCTCCAACAGGTTGGTCCAGAATTTTACCATGCGGGTATACAGGCGCTGGTTCCAAGATGAGGTAAGGCAGGTGAGAGGGATGGAAATTATGTGGAGAAATGAAAATATTGTTCCTAAAGGATGTATCTACATACTGTAAAACTTTCGAACATGTAGAATAAAAGATGGATTTGAAAAAAAATAGTGTACATTTCTTTTGGAATGTCCCTCGTGCTTTCGCATTTAGCGTTTTCTTAAGTACAATAAAGGGACTAAATCATTAACCACGAAAAACATCCCCATACCGTAATACCACCTTCTATGTACTTAAATATTGGCACTACGCATGATGGCAGGTAAAGTTCTCAAAGGCATTGCGCCAGACACAAATTCTTCAGTCGGATACCCGCAGCGTACAGCGTGATTCATCACTCCGGATCACTCGTTTCCAGTCATCAGCTGTCCAGTGGCATCGCTCTTTACACCATATCAAACGGCGCTTAGCACTGAGTTCCGAAATGCGTGGGTTATGAAGAGTTGTTCGACCACTGGATCCATTCTTTTAACGCTCCCCCGCCCTCCCCCCGCACCTCCTCCAATACAGTCCTTTTGGTAGCCGAACTGCTGGTAGCACTTAGCACGAGTGATTCCTTCCTCTGATTTAACATTTTTTTTTTTACAATCACCCTTCACAATGCTTGACGGTCCCTCCCCATGGCCCTGGCCTTCAATACATGAGGTCTATCTGGTCTTGGTTTAGCTGTCGTTCGTTGTTCCTTCGCATTTTCACTTTACAATCATATCACCAACAGTCGACTTGGGCAGCTTTCAGGTTTGAAATGTCTCTGATGGATTTGTTAGTGGGGTGCCATCCAATGAGTAGTCCACAGTAGAATTTGCTGACCCTCCTGACAGACGCATTCCGCTGCTGCTGCTGCTTCTCTAGTGAGAACACAATACTCCCCGCCTCTTCTAATACAGGCTAGCCCGCATCTACTGACATCGAGTGATCAGTTTCGCATTACATAGATGTAACCGGATACTTTTGATACGATAGTGTGATTGTCCCAGCGCACTTCGGTAAAATCCTCACAAGAGATTTACACGACTCATCAACAACTTTTTTTTACCTCGGCGACGAATATTACCACTGAAAATGGCACAAACATCCAGCTGACAGTCTATAGAAGAATCACAAAAATATATCACTTTTTCAAACCAACAGCTCAGTTCATTGAATCAATACTAGAAATAAGAATAATCTTCGCAAGGATTTAAGGTCTTGTACAAAAAGGTGTGCATTATTCAGGAAAACACATTTCAATAACTTGCCAGCAGCCATAAAAATCTTAACAACCAATGAAATTCAGTTTAAGAGAAGCCTAAAGGATTTATTGGTGGCCAACTCCATTGATGTATTTCTCAGTAGAACTAACTGATTTGCAGTAACGTGTTCATTGTAAATAAGTATTATAGTAGTTGTAGTACACGTTTTTTACCTTATAAATAAATAAAAAACTGTTTTTATTTTAAATTCAGTGCATTAGTGTTTGTATAATGATTCTTTCATATAGCGTTCATTAAAAAATGACGATCATTCCACTTGAGACCTGTGGAATGGTACATTAGCTTATTTGTTTGAGTTGTAAATATTTGTCATGTATTATTGTTTTTCTGACATGTTATACATACTGGAGGACCTTCTCACTACGGATAAATTGGAATGAAAGGAAATCTAATCTAATCTAAAAAAAAAAATTCATTTCTATTTAGACCTGCGGAATAGTTCAAATGTTCAGAAGTGTGTGAATTCCTAAGGCACCAAACTGCTAAGGTCATCGGTCCCTAGACTTACACACTACTTAAGCTAACTTATGCTAAGAACAACACAGACACCCATGCCCGAAGGAGGACTCGCACCTCTGGCAGGAGGTGCCGCGCAATCCGTGACGTAGCGCCCGAGACCGCGCGGCCACTCCGCGCGGCAGCGAAATAGTTACGTCGCCAAATTCCTCATATCAAAAACTACGGTGCCAAAACACAGATTATTTCCACTTAAAATGACTAATTTAACTGTCATACCCCTCCCATCCATCCGCGACATAATTTGGCACTCAGCGGGATTAAGAAATGTTGTTCATGACTGTAAATACGTCGTAATCTATGCAGATTCAGCTTTCTCAAGCACACAAAGTTGCATATGACAGATGACGTGTATTTGGTTTATACTGTAGAACAGAACAGTTTTCATTGCTTGGTTTCAAAACAACCAGTTTACAGTGTAACATTCCACAACGAACGACCAAAGGGAAGTGCATCTACATCTACATTTATACTCCGCAACACCCAACGGTGTGTAGCGGAGGGCACTTTACGTGCCACTGTCATTACCTCCCTTTCCTGTTCCAGTCACGTATGGTTCGCAGGAAGAACGACTGCCGGAAAGCCTCCATGCGCGCTCGAATCTCTCTAATTTTACATTCGTGATCTCCTCGGGAGGTATAAGTAAGGAGAAGCAATATATTCGATACTTCATCCAGAAACGCACCCTCTCGAAACCTGGACAGCAAGCTACACCGCGATGCAGAGCGCCTCTCTTACAGAGTCTGCCACTTGGGTTTGCTAAACATCTCCGTAACGCTATCACGCTTACCAAATAACCCTGTGACGAAACGCGCCGCTCTTCTTTGGATCAAGTGTTGTTCGCTTATCTATTGTGTACGAACCATTAATTACCAGCACATTTTCTAACATGCCAGTTACTGCTCAGCTGTTTGAAAATCAAATAACATAGAAGTTTCTAGTCACATTCATTCATAAATTTTGGTAAGGGGAGGTTTCAAACGAACAGTGTGAGGAAATGTTGGAACGCGTATATGACGTTAAAACTGACATCTGGTATCAATAAATGTAAGTAACTGACAAGCTCAACACACTAGTGCATAACTGTTATATTTAAATTACTTTCTCCTCTAGTTATTGCGTTTAATAGTAAAGGCTTTAAAGAAACTTCCATATTAACATTATTATATCCTACAAAGTGGGAAAGTCCTACAGCATGTAGAATTATTTTGATTTTCTAAATCACTGTGGGCACTAAACTCACGTATTGAAAAATGTTATCTTTTGCTACCTTCCGCACTTCCTGTTGCTCACAGTGAAGCACAATTTGCACGTGTGCTAGTTTAAACCTTTCTGCAGTGATTATAGGCTAGAATTCACAAGAAACTTCCGGGTAAATTAAAACTGTGTGCTGGAGCGTGACTCGAACCTATGATCTTTGCCTTTCGCGGATCTACCGACAGAGTTATCCAATCACGACTGACGACACGCCTTCGCAGCCTTACTTCCGCCAGTACCTCATCGCCTATCTTCCCAACTTTACAAAAATAGACCCGCAACGTTGCCGGACCAGCACTCCTGGAAGAAAGGATATTGCAGAGACAGGGCTTAGCCATAGCCTGGGGATTGTTTACAGAACGAATTTCCAGTCTGTAGTGGAATATGCGCTGTATTATGTTATGGATAATATTCACCTGGGCTTCCATGGGAGTGATGGTAGTAATCGAATGCAATGTGACAGACGTGAACTACGCGAACATTATTACGGTCCGCCTGAATCACTTACATTTAGTTCTTGCCATTGGACGTAATCGGAGCTGCCGCGCTGAGACAATTTCCGACTGGCGCCACGGGAGGCGCTTTGAAGCTCGCCGCCAACCACAAGCGCGCCCCAATTGGCAATCTCCGCGCCGCCGCCAATGGAATGGACTTCCATGTTGCGGTAAGCAGCAACAACAGGCAGCGACTGTGGCAGCAACGGGGGTTCATGTTGGGCGCTGGCGTACAATAGTTCTAGTACGGATTTCCAGGGTGGCTGTTCGTAGCTACAGTTCGTAGTGAAGTCGCTTATAGCATACGAATAGGGACAAGTGTCGACTAAAGTGCATGACACTGTGTGTTTACCACAGTGATTGACAGTGTGGTGCCCAGTCTTGTTGACATTGTAGCCGCGCGTGGTAGCCGTGCAGTCTCGGGCGCCTTACCACGGTTCGCGCAGCTCCCCCCGTCGGAGGTTCGAGTCCTCCCTTGAGCATGGGTCTGTGTTTTGTTCTTAGCGTAAGTTAGGTTAAGCTGTGTAAGCCTAGGGATCGATGACGTCAGTAGTTTGGTCCTATAGAACTTACCACAAATTTCCAATTTTGACATTGTATTCAGTAACGAACGCCCTGGCATGCCATTGCTTAGTTGCATCTGTCCGCAAGCACATTCAACAAGTTGCTGTACAACTTTAGTTAAATATCTCAGCGCAAAAAAAGTGTATATTTGTGTGTCGCACAGTTCCTCTAGACGGTCAATACCGCGGTTCTATCGCGTCAGCATTGTTATTTTGTGCCAGGAAGGGCTCTTAACAAGGGAAGTGTCCAGGGGTCTCGGAGTGAACCAGAGCGATGTTGTTCGGACATGGAGGAGATACAGAAAGACAGGAACTGTCGATGACATGCCTCGCTCAGGCCGCCCAAGGGCTAGTACTGCAGTGGATGACCACTGCCTACGGATTATGGCTCGGAGCAACCCTGACAGTAACGCCACCATGTTGAATAATGCTTTTCGTGCATCCACAGGACGTCGTGTTACGACTCAAACTGTGCGCAATAGGCTGCTGATGCGCAACTTCACTCCCGACGTCCATGGCGAGGTCCATCTTTGCAACCACAACACCATGCACCGCAGAACAGATGGGCCCAACAACATGCCGAATGGAACGGCCAGGACTGAAATTACGTTCTCTTCACCGATGAGCGGCGCATTTACTTTCAACCACACAATCGTCGGAGACGTGTTTGGAGGCAACCCGGTCAGGCTGAATGCCTTAGATACACGCTGTCCAACGAGTGCAGCAAGATGTTTTGGGGTGGCATTATGTGGGGCCGGTGTACGCCGCTACGCCGCTGGTGGTCATGGAAGACACCGTAAGGGCTGTACGATACGTGAATGCCATCCTCCGACCGATAGTGCAACGACATCGGCAGTATACTGGCGAAGCATTCGTCTTCATGGACGACAATTCGCGCTCCCATCGTACACATCTTGTGAGTGACTCCCTTCAGGAAAACGATATCGCTCGACTAGAGCCGCCAGCATGTTCTCCAGACATGAACCCTATCGCACATGCCTGGGATGGATTGGAAAGACGTGACCAACCAACCACTCTGAAGGATCTGCGCCGAATCGCCGTTGAGGAGTGCGACAATCCGGACAAACAGCGCCTTGATGAACTTGTGGACGAATGCATGTATGCATCAATGCAAGAGGACGTGCTACTGGGTATTAGAGGTACCGGTGTGTACAGCAGTCTGGACCACCATCTCTGAAGGTCTCACTGTATGGTGGTACAACATGCAATGTGCGGTTTTCATGAGCAATAAAAAGGGCGGAAATAATGTTTATGTTGATCTCTATTCCAATTTTCTGTACAAGTTTCTCGGAACCGAGGTGATGCAAAACTTTTTTTGATGTGTGTACTTGAAGAATAACTGTCCGTGTCACAAGGTCAGAACCGTGCTACAGTGGGTAGAGAAATGTGATGGTGAACTCACGCCAATGTCTTGGCCACCAAATTCGCCAAATCTGAACTGACGGAACACATGTGACACGCTATCGGGTGCCAGATCCGCCTCCAAAACCATCAGCCGTAATTTACGGAAAGTGCGTGACCTGTGAGTAGACATCTGGTGCTCTACATTTCCGGAAACCTACCAAGGACTTGTGGAATCCATGCCATGCTGTATCGCTGCTTTACTGCGTTCCAAAGGTGAACCAACACACTATTGTGCAGATGGTGCACCACCAGTGACAATTTTTGGAAACGCAACAGAAGGGAGAAACACATAATCTTTGTATGGGGACGTCGGATTTCGTGCAGTGCACGTTCCCAATGAAATGAGGATATAAAGTACGCGAAATGGACTCATGTGGACGACCCGCCATAACGTAGCGGGGAAAAGAGAATAACGATTGGCACATAGAAGAGAGGTTCGAAAACTGTTACTGGTGACCTTCCTTGGTTGTGTACACTGCCAGAAAAGAAATGCAGCAAGTGACGTAACAGGTAGGACTGTAGGAGTAAATGGTAACAAACTCAGACCAAATGAAAGGTTGCCAACAGTCGCTGCAATACACAGTGTACAACGACTGCCCTGGCCAGCAAAATCGCCAGATCTCTCGCCAATCGAATACATATGGGGCATATGGGGGCATTTGAGGATGGCGACGGAGGCATGTATTCTAGCATGCAAACGATCATAAAGGCGCCGTGTGACATCGTGTGATAGATTGTCCCAAACACCTTGCGCCTTTTGTTGTAATTCGGCAATGGCTCTCGCATGCCATGAAGAACGAGCATGTTCCCACTTTGTTATGCCCCATACGTGTTCAATTGGTGAGAGATCTGGTGATCTTGCTGCGCAGTAGCCGTATGAGATGGAAAAGAGCCACCGTGGCACAACAACAGAGTTGGAAAACTGCTGCGGAAGCAAAGGGAATTTCACAGCAAACATAAACATAGCCAAAGCCTTGCAGACAAACAAAAATTACGCGAAGCGAAATGTAGTGTGAGGAGGGATATGCGAGAGGCCTTCAATGAATTCGAAAGTAAAGTTCTATGTACTGACTTGGCAGAATAATCCTAAGAAATTTTGGTTTTATGTCAAAGCGGTAGGTGGATCAAAACAAAATGTCCATATACTCTGTGACCAAAATGGTACTCAGAGAATGACAGACTAAAGGCCGAAATACTAAATGTCTTTTTCCAAAGCTATTTCACAGAGGAAGACTGCACTGTAGTTCCCTCTCTAGATTGTCGCACAGATGACAAAATGGTAGATATCGAAATAGACGACAGAGGGATAAAGAAACAGTTAAAATCGCTCAAAAGAGGAAAGGCCGCTGGACCTGATGGGATACCAGTTCGATTTTACACAGAGTACGCGAAGGAACTTGCCCCCCTTCTTGCAGCGGTGTACCGTAGGTCTCTAGAAGGTAGCGTTCCAAAGGGTTGGAAAAGGGCATAGGTCATCCCCGTTTTCAAGAAGGAACGTCGAACAGATGTGCAGAACTATAGACCTATATCTCTAACGTCGATCTGTTGTAGAATTTTGGAACACGTATTATGTTCGAGTATAATGACTTTTCTCGAGACTAGAAATCTACTCTGTAGGAATCAGCATGGGTTTCGAAAAAGACGATCGTGTGAAACCCAGCTAGCGCTATTCGTCCACGAGACTCAGAGGGCCATAGACACGGGTTCTCAGGGAGATTCCGTGTTTCTTGACTTCCGCAAGTTCCCCACAGTCGTTTAATGAACAAAGTAAGAGCATATGGACTATCAGACCAATTGTGTGATTGGATTGAAGAGTTCCTAGATAACAGAACGCAGCATGTCATTCTCAATGGAGAGAAGTCTTCAGAAGTAAGAATGATTTCAGGTGTGCCGCAGGGGAGTGTCGTAGGACCGTTGCTATTCACAATATATATAAATGAGCTTGTGGATAACATCGGAAGTTCACTGAGGCTTCTTGTGGATGAAGCTGTAGTATATCGAGAGGTTGTAACAATGGAAAATTGTACTGAAATGCAGGAGGAGCTGCAACGAATTGACGCATGGAGCAGGGAATGGCAGTTGAATCACAATATAGACAGGTGTAATGTGCTGCGAATACGTAGAAAGAAAGTCCCTTATCATTTAGCTACAATATAGCAGGTCAGCAACTGGAAGCAGTTAGTTCCATAAATTATCTGGGAGTAGACATTAGAAGTGATTTAAAATGGAATGATCATATAAAGTTGATCGTCGGTAAAGCAGATGCCAGACTGATATTCATTGGGAGAACCCTAAGGAAATGCAGTCCGTAAACAAAGGAAGTAGGCGACAGTACACTTGTTCGCCCACTGCTTCAATATTGCTCACCAGTGTGGGATCCGTACCAGATAGGGTTGATAGAAGAGATAGAGAAGGTTCAACGGAGAGCAGCGCGCTTCGTTACAGGATCATTTAGTAATCACGAAAGCGTTACGGAGATGATAGATAAACTCCAGTGGAAGACTCTGCAGGAGAGACGCTCAGTAGCTCGGTATGGGCTTTTGTTGAAGTTTCGAGAACATATCTTCACCGAGGAGTCAAGCAGTACATTGCTCCCTCCTACGCATATCTCGCGAAGAGTCCATGAGGATAAAATCAGAGAGATTAGAGCCCACACAGAGGCATACCGACAATCCTTCTTTCCACGAACATTGCGAGACTGGAATGGAAGGGAGAATCGATAGAGGTATTCAAGGTATCCTCCGCCACACACCGTCAGGTGGCTTACGGAGTGTGGATGTAGATGTAGATACGTGAACCTGCATTATTCTGCTGGAAAACCACATCACATCCCTTTTGAAGATATGGCAGTACCGTGGGGATAACAACACATGCACTGTAGCGGGCAGTGGTTGCTTTACCCTGCAGGAACATAAAATGTGATCGCATGTTGAAATTGCTGGTCAACCACACAAGGAACCCTGGTGAGGGATCTGCGTGTCGGGGGCGAATGCACTCAAGAATAGGCCGTTCACCAGGTCTCCGCCGTATACGTGTATGTCGGTCTCTCGCGTGCGACAAAACCTACTCTCATCAACAGTGCGCCAGTCCACTCTCCAGTCAACTCTTACACGACACTAGAGTAGTCGTGCTTGGTGGTGTCGTGGTGACAGTGACAGCCTGGACAGAGGCACACGTGATCGTAATCCTGCTGCAAGTAGACGTTTCCAAATGACCACTGATGACACAGCAGGTGCAGTACGTGCCCAGATTTCGACCCTCGATTATGTTCGGTCGGCCACGCAGACGTTGAGAGCCTGGTCTACAGGTATGGGGATGTTGCACCGACCATTGTTGAAAGTAGCGATACACCACCCATACATTGTGCCTAACATGTGCAGCAATCCGTCGATACGTCCATCCCAGCTTCCCACAATGCGAACGCGTTCAAATAGGTGAAGTTGTTCAACATCTGTTCGTTTGTGGGGCATGGTTGTACGCTAGAACGAATGTTGCAAACTCTTTTCCCCTTTAAACTCAACACATTTACTGCCTGCAGAGTCAGCACAGAGTCAGACAGGCCTTCTGAGGATCATCTGATCGCCGATGACAGTGACAAATGAATCACTAACACTACAATCCATCTGTATGCACATGGTACGAGGGTCACTCCAAAAGAAATGCACACCATTTTTGTAAAAATACAGTTTTCATTCTGCATGTGTGAAAGTTTTACAGTGTGTAGATACATCCTTCCCGCTTGTTTTCAAACTTAGTTCAACCTGTTCCCGTGAGTGGCGCCGTCACAGCATGTCTTCAAGATGGCTGCTACACTTGACGTTCGTCAGAAGCAACGTGCTGTCATAGAATTCCTGTGCTGTGAAAACGAGACAGTGGGAAACATCCACAAGAGGTTGAAAAAAGGTGTATGGAGATGCTGCTGTCGATCGCAGTACAGTTAGTCGGTGGGCAAGCAGGTTACATGATGAAAGCGGGCACGGCAATATAGAGGATTGTCCTCGCAGCGGCAGGCCTCGTACTGCACACACTCCAGACAATGCGCAGAGAGTTAACGAATTGGTGACTGTTGACAGACGCATCACAGTGAACGAATTTCACGCTACGTTGGGATAGGGGAAGGAAGTGTTTGCAGAATACTGAAAGCGTTGGCGTTAAAAAAGGTTTGTGCCAGGTGGGTTCCCAGGATGTTGACAGTGGCTCACAAAGAAACAAGAAAAACGGTATGCAGCGAGCTTTTGGAACAGTACGAGAATGGTAGAAATGAATTTCATGTAACAATTGTGACAGGTGATGAAACATGGCTCCATCATTTTTCACCAGAGACGAAGAGGCAATCAATGGAGTGGCATCATGCAAATTCACCCAAGAAAAAAAATTCAAAACCACACCTTCTGCTGAAAAAGTTATGGCTACAGTGTTTTTGGATTCCGAAGGACTCTTGCTTGTGGACATCATGCCAAGTGGAACCACCATAAATTCTGATGCATATGTGACGACACAAGAAACTTCAAGCTCGACTGAGTCGTGTTTGACCACATCGGTAAAAACAGGATGTTTTGCTGTTGCACGAAATGCACGGCCACATGTCAATCAAAAAACCAAGGAAGCAATCACAAAACTCGGATGGAGAACACTGAAACACCCACCTTACAGTCCTGACCTTGCTCCATGTGGCTATCATCTCTTTGGGAAACTGAGAAACTCTCTTCGTGGAACAAGGTTTGAAGATGATGACTCCCTTGTGCAAGCTGCCAAACAGTGGCTCCAGCAGGTTGGTCCAGAATTTTACCGTGCGGATATACAGGCGATGGTTCCAAGATGGCGTAAGGCAGTTGAGAGGGATGGAAATTATGTCGAGAAATGAAAATATTGTTCCTAAAGGATGTATCTATGTAAAACTTTAAAACATGTAGAATAAAAGATGGATTAAAAAAAATAGTTTGCATTTCTTTTGGAGTGACCCTCGTATAACCTGGTGCCATTGAACACACTCCTTGAGGGGGTTGTATTTTTTGATGGCGGTGTGTTTATGGGAATATTTAAACTATTCGCCTTACCACAAGTGAGTTATTTATATTCTATGCGATTTATGCATAATGCGAAATAATTACATGTTTCCTTTTTGTCAGTAAACACCTGAAGATGGAACCTAACTTTATAAAACGTCGAGTGTGGTGAATAAATTACACTGAGGTAACAAAAGTCATGGGACAGCAATATGCATATGTACAGCTGGCGGTAGTATCTCGTACACAAGGTAGAAAACGCCAGTGTATTGACGGAGCCGCCATTTGTTCGTAGATGATTAATGTGAAACGGTTACCGATGTGATAGTGGGATCAAAACGGGAATTAATAGACTTTGAACGCGGAATGATAGTTGGAGCTAGCCGTGTGGGACATTCCATTTCGGAAATCGTCAGTGAATTCAGTATTCGCGAGATCCACAGTGTCAAGAGTGTGCCGAGAATACCAAATTTCAGGGACTACCTCTCACCACGGACAATGCAGTGGCTGATGGCCTTCACTTAACGACCGAGAGCAACGACGTTTGCGTACATGATGATGATGATGTTTGGTTTGTGGGCGCTCAACTGCGCGGTTATCAGCGCCCATACAAATTCCCAACCTGTACACAGCCCAATCTCGCCATTTCATGAATGCTGATGAAATGATGAGGATAACACAATCACCCAGTCATCTCGAGGCAGGTGAAATCCCTGACCCCGCCGGGAATAGAACCTGGGACCCCGTGCTCGGGAAGCGAGAACACGACCACGAGACCACGAGCTGCGGACGTTTGCGTACAGTTGTTGGTGCTAACACACGAGGTTCAAAATGGTTCAAATGGCTCTGAGCACTATGGGACTTAACATCTTATGGTCATCAGTCCCCTAGAACTTAGAACTACTTAAACCTAACTAACCTAAGGACAGCACACAACACCCAGCCATCACGAGGCAGAGAAAATCTCTGACCCCGCCGGGAATCGAACCCGAGAACCCGGGCGTGGGAAGCGAGAACGCTACCGCACGACCACGAGATGCGGGCAACACACGAGGAACACTGCGCGAAGTAACCACAGAAATCAATGCGGGACGTACGATGGACATAACCGTTAGGACAGTGCGACGAAATTTGGGGTTAATGGGCTATGGCAGCAAACGACCGACACGAGTGCCTTTGCTGACAGCACGACATCGCCTGTAGCGCCTGTCCTGACTCGTGATCACATCAATTGGAGCGTAGGCGACTGGTAAAACGTAGCCTGGCAAACGAGTCCCGATTTCAGTTGGTAAGAACTAATGGTAGGGTTCGAGTCTGTCGCAGACCCCACGACTTCATGGACCCAAGTTATTAACAAGAAACTGTACAAGCTGGAGGCGGATCCGTAATGCTGTGGGCTGTATTTACATGTAATGGACTGGCTCTTCTGGTCAAACTGAACCGGTCATTAACTGAAATGTTTATGTTTGCCTAATTGAAGACCATTTGCAGCCATTCATGGACTTCACGTTCCCAAACGGGGATGGAATTTTTATGAATGACAGTGCGGCATTCACTGGGTCGCAGTTGTTCACGATTGGTTTGAAGAACATTCCGGACAATTCGAACGAGCGATTTGGCCACTCAGACCGCTTGATATGAATCCCGTCGAACATTTATGGGACATGATAAGAGGGGTCAGCTCGTGCACAAAATCCTGCACCGGCAACACTTTCGCAATTATGGACGGCTATAGAGACATCATGGTTCACTATCTCTGCAAGGGACTTTCACCGGTTTGTTGAGCCCCTGCCATGTAGAGTTGCTGCACTGCACTGGGCAAAGGAGGTCCGACACGATGTTAGGAGGTATCCCTTGAGTTTTGTCACCACATTGTATTTTACAGTGGCAGAGGCTGAACACAACATTTCTCAATGGTTGGCCTCCACAAATACGTAAATATTACATTACGTGGTAACACAGACCAACGAATTTTTTTTTAAAACTTTTTTTACTTTGAAAGCTGATCTTTATAGATTTTTATGAACTGAAATCTAGGCTTAGTTTTTTTTGTATCTCCTATAGTTTTCGAGCAATATGCTTTATATTATACAGGGCGGTCCATTGATAGTGACTGCGCCAAATATCTCATGAAATCAGCGTCAAACGAAAAAACTAAAAAGAACAAAACTCGTCCAGCTTGAAGGGGGAAACCAGATGGCGCTATGGTTGGCCCGCTAGATGGCGCTCCCATAGGTCAAACGGATGTCAACTGCGTTTGTTTTAGATAGGAACCCCCATTATTACATATTCGTGTAGGACGTAAAGAAATATGAATGTTTTAGTTGGACCACTTTTCATTCGCTTTGTGATATATGGTGCTGTAATAGTCACAAACGTATAAGTACGTGGTGTCACGTAACATTCCGCCAGTGCGGACGGTATTTGCTTCATGATACATTACCCGTGTTAAAATGGACGGTTTACCAATTGCGGAAAAGGTCGATATCGTGTTGATGTATGGCTATTGTGATCAAAATACCCAACGGGCGTGTGCTATGTATGCTGATCGGTATCCTGGACGACATCATCCAAGTGTCCGGACCGTTCGCCGGATGGTTACGTTAATTAAGGAAACAGGAAGTGCTCAGCCACATGTGAAACGTCAGTCACGACCTGCAACAAATGAGGATGCCCAAATAGGTGTTTTAGCTGCTGTAGCGGCTAATATCAGTGGCAGACAAACTGCGCGAGAATCGGGAATCTCAAAAACGTCGGTGTTGAGAATGCTACATCAACATCGATTGCACCCGTACCATATTTCTATGCACCAGGAATTGCATGGCGACGACTTTGAACGTCGTGTACACTTCTGCCACTGGGTACAAGAGAAATTACGGGACGATGACAGATTTTTTGCACGCGTTCTATTTAGCGACGAAGCGTCGTTCACCAACAGCGGTAACGTAAATCGGCATAGTATGCACTACTGGGCAACGGAAAATCCACGTTGGCTGCGACAGGTGGAACATCAGCGACCTTGGTGGGTTAATGTATGGTGCGGTATTATGGGAGGAAGGCTAATTGGCCCCCATTTTATCGATGGCAATCGAAATGGTGCAATGTATGCTGATTTCCTACGTAATGTTCTACCGATGTTACTACAAGGTGTTTCACTGCATCTCAGAATGGCGATGTATTTCCAACATGATGGATGTCCGGCACATATCTCGCGTGCTGTTGAAGCGGTACTGAATAGCATATTTCATGACAGGTGGGTTGGTCGTCGAAGCACCGTACCATGGCCCGCACGTTCACTGGATTTGACGTCCCCGGATTTCTTTCTGTGGGGAAAGTTGAAGGATATTTGCTATCGTGATCCACCGACAATGCCTGACAACATGCGTCAGCGCATTGTGGCTCTGAGCACTATGGGACTCAACTGCTGAGATCATTCGTCCCCTAGAACTTAGAACTAGTTAAACCTAACTAACCTAAGGACATCACAAACATCCATGCCCGAAGCAGGATTCGAACCTGCGACCGTAGCGGTCTTGCGGTTCCAGACTGCAGCGCCTTTAACCGCACGGCCACTTCGGCCGGCGTCAGCGCATTGTCAATGCATGTGTGAACATTACGGAAGGCGAACTACTCGCTGTTGAGAGAAATGTCGTTACACGTATTGCCAAATGCACTGAGGTTGACGGACATCATTTTGTGCATTTATTGCATTAATGTGGTATTTACAGGTAATCACACTGTAACAGCATGCGTTCTCAGAAATGATAAGTTCACAAAGGTACATGTATCACATTGGAACAACCGAAATAAAATGTTCAAACGCACCTACGTTCTGTATTTTAATTTAAGAAACCTACCTGTTACCAATTGTTCATCTAAAATTGTGAGCCATATGTTTGTGACTATTACAGCGCCATCTATCACAAAGCGAAAAAAGTGGTCCAACTAAAACAATCCTATTTCTTTACGTACTACACGAATATGTAATAAAAATGGGGGTTACTATTTAAAAAAAACACAGTTGATATCCGTTTGATCTATGGCAGCGCCATCTAGCGGGCCAACCCTAGCGCCGTCTGGTTTCCCCCTTCGAGCTAGACATGTTTCGTTCTTTGTAGTTTTTTCGTTTGACGCTTATTTCGTGCGATATTTGGCCCGGTCTCGATCAATGGACCACCTTTTATAGTATAAAAATCCTATGCTATACGGTAAACGGGGAAATTAATGAAACGCTTTGTTACAACATAAGCATGGTTTGTATTTACAGTAAACTTCTTAAAACAATGATACGTGTTAATAGAGGTTTCACTTGTCAGCTGGATTTGGTTTGTATTTTCTTTCTCTTTTTTCTTTCAAGCTTCTTGTGTAGCTTTTTCTACGATGAGTCGCTTGCTGTACTTCTCGGTGAAGTGACCAACAGTAGTCCCCCATCATGTTGGTGTTCCAGCGGCCTTGGTAGCGTTTTTCCATCACTTTAATATCCTAGTGAAAACGCTCCCCTTGCTCCTCACTAATATGTCCCATATTGTCAGGGAGGTAATCAAGGTGACTGCTCAAAAAGTGAACTTTCAGGCTCATTAAGCATCCTAAAGTTTTAAACTTCTTTAACATTGTAGCTAATATAGAAAGATATTCTGGGTCTTTTTCATGTCCTAAGAACTTTGTAACGACTTGCTTGAATGGTACCCATGTTTCTGTCTCATTTAAGGTCATTGTGGATTCAAAGTTAACATCAAACGTCAATTTTTTTATGTCAGGTCCGACAAAGACGCCTTCTTTTAGTTTAGCTTCTGAAAGGTGTGGAAACTTTTGGCAGAGATACTTAAAACATGGTCCATCTTTAGGCAAAGCCTTTACAGACTGTTTCATTAGGTCTAACTTTATATGTAGAGGTGGTAGGAGTACGTTTTTTGGATCTACAAAGTTTTTGCGTAGAATGTTCTTCTCACCAGGTTTTGAAGACTCCCTCACATGCCAGTTCTTTCTGCACCAGTGTTGGTCCCTAGCCCTACTGTCACATTCACACAAGAAACATGGAAATTTGGTAAAGCCACCTTGCTGACCAAGCAGCATGCATGCATGCACTTTTACATCGCCAAATATCATCCAACCGTGAGCAGAATAGCCTATTTTATTTAGCACTATTTCTAGGTTTTCATAGCTTTCTTCCGTATGTACAGAATGTCCAACTGGTATAGATGCAAACATGTTACCATTGTGTAATAAAACAGCCTTCAAACTAGTTTTGGATAAATCAATAAACAGCCTCCAGTCTTCCTTTTTGTATTCAATACCAAACTCATTCATCAAACTGGGGTTGTCTGAGCAGTACACTAAATCAACTTCTAGCTGAAAAAACATGGAAAATTGCTGCTCTCTCTTTCTATACATGTGTATTCTGATTACAACTGCCAATAAGTTCTTTTCTTTTAATCTAGAGCCAAGCAATTCAGCTTTTTCTTTCGTTAAGCCCAGATTCCTAACCAAATAGTTAAGCTCGGTCTGAGTCAACAATTTGGGCTCTAGACTTTCTGTATTACAATAGAATTCATCAGTTTTTGGTCGTCTAAATGACATTGTACATCAGAAAATACTTCTGCTGGAATAGAATTTAAATCATCTGGTGGTTCAGGAGCCAGAAAATCAACACCATGCCCTACTGGTCGGATGGCAGATGGAAGGTTAAGGTAGCTTATTACCTTCTTGTTTTGCGAATTATGACCAGTAATATCAACACTGCAAAAGTGGCAATCATTGGAATCATTTCTTGGCTCCCTCCATATCATAGGAACAGCAAATCTAAAGGGTTTTTTCTCCTTTTTGCACCATTTTCTCAGATCTTCAACACACACACAACATACCATATGCGGCGCCCAAAATTTACCTTGAACACCAAGTTTAGATCCAAAGTATGAGAGATAAACCTTTTTCACAAAGTCTGTAATGTTTCTTTGGTGTTTTTTAATCCCAGATTCACCACAAATATAACAATAACTGTCAGCAGAGTTTTTACAACCACGATTAGACATTGTACTGAGCACACGTACAGGACACGGGAAACTGAGGTTAGGTTGGCAGTAAACAAAACACCATCTGTTAGCACAAAAGTTAAATCGACCTTCTTTGACAGCAAACGTTTTTCAGCAGTGCTACCAACGTCATCTACATTTTAAAAAATGGTTCAAATGGCTCTAAGCACTATGGGACTTAACTTCCGAGGTCATCAGCCCCCTAGAACTTAGAACTACTTAAACCTAACTAACCTAAGGACATCACACACACCCATGTCCGAGGCAGGATTCGAACCTGCGACCGTAGCGGTCGCGCGGTTCCAGACTGTAGCGCCTAGAACCGTCCGGCCACTCCACCCGGCATCTACATTCATTACATCTCCTTTTAAAATTATTTTAACTACATAAAAGCAGTTAATTTCTTTAAAAAATTGATTAATTTAATAAATTTAACTGTAAAATGTGAAGCAATGGTGGGCGATACAGTTTTTAAGTATCAAATTTGGATTTGCCACCCTAAAAAACATAAGAATAAGGTATTTACAGTAAAAAAGTTTTTCTATCGTTGGCCTGTGTAATCAATACATTACGAAAGCTTCTGTTTGATTTACATTGCTCTAAAAGAAAAATTCGGTGTAGGTATTAAAGTCCATGGAGAAGAAATAAAAACGTTGAGGTTTGCCGACGACATTGTAATTCTGTCAGAGACAGCAAAGGACTTGGAAGAGCAGTTGAACGGAATGGACAGTGTCTTGAAAGGAGGATATAAGATGAACATCAACAAAAGCTAAACGAAGATAATGGAATGTAGTCGAATTAAGTCGGGTGATGCTGAGGGAATTAGATTAGGAAATGAGACACTTAAAGTAGTAAAGGAGTTTTGCTATTTGGGGAGCAAAATAACTGATGATGGTCGAAGTAGAGAGGATATAAAATGTAGACTGGCAATGGCAAGGAAAGCGTTTCTGAAGAAGAGAAATTTGTTAACATCGAGTATAGATTTAAGTGTCAGGAAGTCGTTTCTGAAAGTATTTGTATGGAGTGTAGGCATGTATGGAAATGAAACATGGACGATTAATAGTTTGGACAAGAAAAGAATAGAAGCTTTCGAAATGTGGTGCTACAGAAGAATGCTGAAGATTAGATAGGTAGATCACATAACTAATGAGGAGGTATTGAATAGAATTGGAGAGAAGAGGAGTTTGTGGCACAACTTGACAAGAAGAGGGGATCGGTTGGTAGGACATGTTCTGAGGCATCAAGGGATCACAAATTTAGCGTTGGAGGGCAGTGTGGAGGGTAAAAGTCGTAGAGGGAGGCCAAGAGATGAATACATTAAGCAGATTCAGAAGGATGTAGGTTGCAGTAAGTACTGGGAGATAAAGAAGCTTGCACAGGATAGAGTTGCATGGAGAGCTGCATCAAACCAGTCTCAGGACTGAAGACAACAACACAACACATTTAAATAGTAAGGTTGTCGTTGTAGAAAATTTTGTTTACTAGTGTTACAATTCTTTCTGCTCAAATTTTGTTGACAAGTGTTTTTGTGTAGATATAAAATCGTTGTCTGAAGGATATAATTTTACTTTCCGTTACTGTGAGCCGTATAAGATGTAATTAGCTACCCTGTCGATGTAATCACTCGTTAAATCAGGGTGTGTTACTGGCGTGAATAGAGAGAGAAGCATCTCCGCAGGCCTAAGTGACAGTTCGGCCCTGCTTGCAGGTGGACCTTTCTGGCCTGCATGTCGCACCGGCGCGGCCTGTGCCAGGCGTGGCTATTAGGTTAAAAGCGCATGAGAGCGGAGCGGGGGAACTTGTCGAGGCTGGCCTGGGTGAATGAGGAAGCGAGCCACGCTCCCCATTCACTGCATTAGCGCGGCCATTCGCCGCCACCCGACGCGCGCCTAACTTCATTATTTCGGGAAATTGATTCTGCCTCTCTGCAGTCTCTGTACTCGTCTCTTTTTTTCAATGTACCGCGCTCTGCTAAAAGAGAGGGACGCAAATGAAGTGAGTTAAATAACTCACTCTTCAGCTCGCTAACTTAGCGACTTTTCCCGCGTAATAGTCAAAATACAATTTTAACACCTTCGAAAGCCAGTTTTACTGCAGAATTTTAGAGTATTTGCGTCAGACTAAAATATCTGACTTATCATTAACAGACTGTGATAGTTTCGTTAATGAGAAAAAGCATGCAAATGAATGTAATTTGCCTGTGATAAAGTCACTCTCTCTCAGGGCACGGAAATATTACGTGATCCCCTGTAAGCGTCGTATACAGTGTTATATCATTTGAGCATTTCAATCCGTAATTTTTAATAGTTGCTTCGTTTTGAAAAGAAGGAAAATTGGGTTACCGTCCCGACGACGACTAGGTCGTTAGAAACGAAGCACATGTTCAGATCGGACAATGATGGGGCAGAGAATTGGAAGTGTCGTTTTCAAAGGAACCATTCCAGCATTCGCCTAATATGATTTAGGTCACAGATAGAAAGCCTAAATCTTTCTGGTCGGCCACGACCTTTCACACTGCTCCTCCCGAATCCAGTGTCTCGGCGAATAGTTTGAAGGCGGTATCTCTCGTGTTTGATCCCAATGAGCACGCCTGGAAACAGTTTAATATGCAGAGTGTAAGCCAGGGATTTCCAAAGTGGTCGATATCGACCCCTTGGGTCGATGTCGGGTTCCTAGGGGTCGACATAAACGAAAACTGATTTTGGGGGTCGACGAGGTCGAAAAATCGACCCCTATTAAATTAACACAAGTTCTTATTTAAAACTTTCATGATAGGTAGGTACTGTATTGTTTATGTTGTGTTACGTGTACTAAGAATAATTAATATTTTTGTAGGAAATAGCATTGTTGTAGTAATGTAAAGTCTCAAGTTCGTACAAGATGAAGAACTCGGCAAGTCTGTGTGGACAAGTTTGTGCAAGATAAAGAGTTGGAGCGTACGTCTTTTTATTTTTTTAAATTTTGATGAGAAAATGAAGTCAACTTTACTCACTTAACCAAGTGCAAAGTTTTCCAATTGGTACCTTAGTACCTAGGTATTTTGTATCAATAGGAAAAAACTAAAGATAGCCCCCCTTATTCATAATAGTCTGCTAACTTAAAGCATTGCTGATTCTCACTCTGTCTCCTTCTATTGACCTAAGTCAGAATGAAAAATAACACTCTGTAGCAGTTGTTTTAAGTTAGCGGACCATTATGAATAAGGGGGTTGATCTTAAAAGTAGGTAATTTGGTCATGGGGGTCTGAGCTAACAGTTCATTTTGGAAAAGGGGACACTTGTCCAAAATAGTTTGGGGATCCCTGGTGTAAGCCATCACTGTTTACAACATACAGCAGCGGTTTAGGGGAAGCTGAGACGAACAGTTTGCTATAACACTTCTTGTTTTTCAGTAAGCCGGGAAACAGCCTCAAATTGGCCAATAAAAACCACCTAAACTGCAGCGCATGCACGCCGTGCAATGTTGAGAATATCCTCTCGTTCTATTACGCCATCGGTCTAGTCTTTCACTTTCAGATCGTAAAATTGATGTTTTTGTAAATTTTATCGAAAATTTTGTGAATTTTAACAGCATATAAATAACGATTACATCGTTTAGTTTCTCTGGCCTTCTTACTACGAGACGATTGTACTTTTGAAGGTTAAGGGCAGATGAAGGGTAAAATTGCAAAAAAATTCGATTTTTCCTTTACTGCGTAATTTATTAGATAAATTATTTAAGAATAACATCGCAAAGTTTCATAATAGAATTCTGGCTAGAAAATATTTTTAAAAACTTTGTTTGGGCACCTGCGCCTGCCACGCCCCATCTTTCGATGCTGTGATCCACCCCTTCTCTACGTCAGAAATTTTTTGTGCGTTAATTTTTATTTCACACAATCGAAACAAACTGCAGATGAATCTAGAAGGCTGCGAGAAAGATTATCTTCGCTTGTTCCTTTTTCTGCAACGTGTTTTTTTTTTAATAATACATGATACAAACAGTATTTCAGTTTTTAATTTTGCGTGTATCAACCTATTTAGCTCAAAATGGGTAGTAACAGTGGATGCATACTCAAAAAAGTGAGGAAATGTCAAATTTCACGTGCCGAAGGTACGGGAAATTTAAGTAACAGTTCTGTAGATGCTGCTCCTAAGTGTGAAGAACAATTTCTGACGAAGTCACTGAGTTCATCGAAGAAGAAAATTAGTTAAGGAATTGAAGATGCTGTGTACAGTGCCAAAGTCGAGTTTTCCAGTGGATCTAGATGTTATAAAACCAACTTTCAGGTACCTAGCCAATCCTGAACTGCTGAAAAAAATGCGTACATGAGAAAACACAGAATACAAATGAGAGTTACAATCACCTTATATCGATGCGTTGTTCAAAAAGAGTTGTGAAAATAGCTGCATGTGATGCCTGTCTAGCATTCAGTAGTGGAAATGTAGTTGGGGTTAAGTGCCTGCAGAGACTAGGATTCCATTCAGGTGCATTCACAGTGAAGATACTCAGAAGAAGCATCGATGAATCGCGACTGAACAAAGCTCAAGTAGCAGAAGAAACAATGCAAAAATTGGTTATGCAAAGGACTCAGTGGAAGAGACTACTCCACGAAGACGAGGAACAGAATAATGATTATGGATAAGGACAGCATTAGTCACTAGAGTTATAACAATGATGTCAAAAATTTAAATAAATACTTTAAACGCAAACTGCCGTAAACTGACTTTCTTCAGCTATAATTTGCCTTTTCTGAGGAATTATGAAAGCTAACATTCTGAAATTTGGCATAGTACTTAAGAATTACCTACTGAATAATCCTATGCAGCACTTTTCCGTGCTGCGAAAAGTTCTCCTTTAAAACTTGAGAAAACTAGAGCATTATATAAATGATATGCCTTCTAGTGTTACAGGTGATTCAAACATATTTCTGTTTGCTGATGACACCAGCTTGATAGTGAAGGATCTTGTGTGTAATATTGAAACAGTAACAAATAATGTAGTTCATGAAATAAGTTCGTGGCTTGTGGAAAATAATTTGATGCTAAATCACAGTAAGACTGAGTTTTTACAGTTTCTAACTCACAATTCAACAAGAACCGATATTTTGATCAGACATAATAGGCATATTATAAGCGAGACGGAACAGTTCAAGTTCCTAGGCGTTCGGATAGATAGTAAGCTGTTGTGGAAAGCCCATGTCCAGGATCTTGTTCAGAAGCTAAATGCTGCTTTATTTACCATTAGAACAGTATCTGAAATAAGTGACACTTCAACACGAAAAGTAGTCTACTTGGCATATTTTCATACGCTTATGTCGTATGGTACTATTTTTTGGGGTAATTCTTCTGATTCAAAAAGGGTATTTTTGGCTCAAAAACGGGCTGTTCGAGCTATATGTGGTGTAAGTTCGAGAACCTCTTGTCGACCCCTATTCAAAAATCTGGGAATTCTGACATTGCCCTCACAGTATATATTTTCTTTAATGTCGTTTGTTGTTAGCAATATTAGCCTATTCCCAAGAGTTAGCAGCTTTCACTCAGTTAATACTAGGCAGAAATCAAATCTGCATGTAGAATGTACTTCCTTGACTCTTGTGCAGAAAGGAGTGCAGTATTCTGCTGCATCCATTTTCAATCAGCTACCACAAGTGCTCAAAAATCGTAGCAGTAGCCCAAACTCTTTTAAGTCTAAACTGAAGAGTTTCCTCATGGCTCACTCCTTCTATTCTGTCGAGGAGCTCCTGGAAGAGCTAAAAAATTAAGCAAATTCCAGTGTTACATTGTCGATTTTCTTCATTTAAACTTACGACTTGTAACCTGAATATGTTTTTTTATATTTCATTTTATCCGTTTCTAATATCGTGTTATAATTTCATGCATTGACTCGTTCCATGACCATGGAGACTTCTCCTTAATTTGGTCCCACGGAACAATAAATAAATAAATAAATAAAATCCCAGGTAACACAGAACTGAAAAATTAATCTCAAAGCAACTACGACCTTAAACAAAAATCGGTTCCACACGTTTTATTAGCCTCTTATGCAGATGTAAACTGCGAAATCCTCTTATGCGGATGTAAACTGCGAAATTTGCTTGATTAGTTTAAGAGAAAATGTAGATTATACAAACAATAGTAATTAAAAATTCAAATACTTGTTTTGCAAATCAAACTGGCTTTTCCTGCCTCTAGTTACTTTATTTATCCCATACGTGTTTCGCCTTCTCCTGCTCTAAGGCATCATCAGTGGGATCTGTAACGATACAGTTTTGTTATTTATAGATTATCAAACAGTTCATTTCGCGATTTTTTTGTAAAAAAAGTAATTACTTACGATTTGCAGGAAGCGCAGATCAGCAAATCGTTAAGTAATTACTTTTTTACAAACAATCGCGAAGTGAACTGTTTGATAATCTATAACTAACAAAACTGTATCGTTATAGACTCCAATGATGATGCCTTAGAACAGGAGAAGGCGAAACGCGTATGGGATAAATAAAGTAACTAGCAGCAGGAAAAGGCAGTTTGATTTTTTTTTCCTTTATTGATTTTCAATTCCCTCCCGAAGGGGGCGGGCTGGCAGCAGCTTAGTACGCTGCTCTACAGCCTACAGACATTTTTAAAAACGGAAGAAGAAATGAAACAAGAAAAACAGGCGAACAAGAAAAACAGGCGAGCAGTTTGATTTGCAAAACAAGCATTTATATGCTTGCTGCGGAGGAAGGCCACACAAACAAAGTTGTTAAGAATTCATATCCTTGTAAAATGTATGTCGATGCGCATTTAAAAAAGCACAGTATATTTTGCTGTACGTAATAGTCTCAAGTTTTACTATTTTAGCTACAATATCTTTGGAGAGACTTGGTCAGTGCGTCTACCTTTGCCTTACAAGTAAGGTGTCACCACGTAACTGTGGGTATGGAGGCACCATCTATTGGCAAAGAGACTGACGCGTGCACACCGTTTGATGTTGCATAGCGCCAGTGTGGCTTCACGCCGAAGAGAAGGTGGTCACACAAGTTATCGTCTACTACCTAACATGCAGGCGAGTAAGCAGGAACAACGAGGAATGATGCGATTTCTGGCGGCGGAGGGAGTGGGAGGAATGTAATGTATCGATAGACGAAGGCTGGGCATGGTGAGTACAGTCTGAGTCGTTCAAGTGTTGTGGAAAGGCGCAAACGATTCCTTGAGGGGCGCGAGTCACTGGAAGACGATGCTCGTCCTGGGCAGGCTCATCGTGTCATCACACCGGAAATGGTTGCGGAAGTGAATGCTTTAGTCTTGGACAACTGCAGAATCACCGTGGACGAGATCCATCGGTTACTGGTTATTGGCGTGGGCACTGCCCACACCATAATGCATCAACAATTGAACTTTCGCAAAATCTGTGCGCAGTGGGTTCCCCGCCAACTGACCGCCGAACAGAGCAACAGTCGAATGGCGCTGTCTTTGAGTCATCTCCAACGTTATCATGAGGAAGAATACGGCTTTCTGTCGCGCATTGCTACTGGTGACGAAACATTGTGTCACCATTTTGAACCGCAAAGCAAGCGTCAGAGCAAACAGAAGGAACATGCGACTTCACCACCTCCAAAGAAATCAAAGGCCGTGCACACCAGTTCTGGTAAGACCATGATGTCCTTCTTTTTTTACCACAAGGGCCCACTGCTTGTTGAATTCCTGGAACGGGGAACCACCATCAGCGCCCAGCGTTATCAAGCCACTTTGACGTTCCATCAAGTCGAAACGCCGAGGCATGTTGTCCAATGGCGTTATCCTCCTCCGCACACAGCCAACGCGATGAAGACGACATTGCAGCAGTTTCGATGGGAAACCCTGGAACATCCACCGTACAGTCCCGACCTTTCACCGTGTAGCTTTCGTGTGTTTGGACCTCTGAAACAAGCTATTCGCTGACATCGATTCGCACCGTAAGACGAAGTGTGTGACTGGGTCCAGGCCCGGATCCGACAGCAGCCTGCTAGCTTCCGCAAGGATACAGTCGACCGGCTAGTGTCGCAATGGGATAAATGTGCCAACAGTTTTGACGACTATTTTTGAATATGTGTACCGTGTATAATTACATTTTTGAGTTAATAAAATCGTTATCGTTACTTTACACTAGTGACCAGGCTTCATTTGAATTCCCCTTGTATATGTTTATGTACAAGCATGCATTTTGCCCTTCGTCTCTTCTTAATTTTGGATCGGACTGGAAACACAATTCGTATTTGCCGAACGTGTTCAAAAGTCTTGTTTCTTTTATCATCCACACAGGAAAGGTCAGTTTTTTTTTTGTTTTTGTCATCAGTCTACTGACTGGTTTGATGCGGCCCGCCACGAATTCCTTTCCTGTGCTAACCTCTTCATCTCAGAGCAGCACTTGCAACCTACGTCCTCAATTATTTGCTTGACGTATTCCAATCTCTGTCTTCCTCTACAGTTTTTGCCCTCTACAGCTCCCTCTAGTACCATGGAAGTCATTCCCTCATGTCTTAGCAGATGTCCTATCATCCTGTCCCTTCTCCTTATCAGTGTTTTCCACATATTCCTTTCCTCTCCGATTCTGCGTAGAACCTCCTCATTCCTTACCTTATCAGTCCACCTAATTTTCAACATTCGTCTATAGCACCACATCTCAAATGCTTCGATTCTCTTCTGTTCCGGTTTTCCCACAGTCCATGTTTCACCAACATACAATGCTGTACTCCAGACGTACATCCTCAGAAATTTCTTCCACAAATTAAGGCTGGTATTTGATATTAGTAGACTTCTATTGGCCAGAAATGCCTTTTTTGCAATAGCGAGTCTGCTTTTGATGTCCTCCTTGCTCCGTCCGTCATTGGTTATTTTACTGCCTAGGTAGCAGAATTCCTTAACTTCATTGACTTCGTGACCATCAATCCTGATGTTAAGTTTCTCTCTGTTCTCATTTCTACTACTTCTCATTACCTTCGTCTTTCTCCGATTTACTCTCAAACCATACTGTGTACTCATTAGACTGTTCATTCCGTTCAGCAGATCATTTAATTCTTCTTCACTTTCACTCAGGATAGCAATGTCATCAGCGAATCGTATCATTGATATCCTTTCACCTTGTATTTTAATTCCACTCCTGAACCTTTCTTTTATTTCCATCATTGCTTCCAGGATGTACAGATTGAAGAGTAGGGGCGAAAGGCTACAGCCTTGTCTTACACCCTTCTTAATACGAGCACTTCGTTTTTGATCGTCCACTCTTATTATTCCCTCTTGGTTGTTGTACATATTGTATATGACCCGTCTCTCCCTATAGCTTAACCCTACTTTTTTCAGAATCTCGAACAGCTTGCACCATTTTATATTGTCGAACGCTTTTTCCAGGTCGACAAATCCTATGAAAGTGTCTTGATTTTTCTTTAGCCTTACTTCCATTATTAGCCGTAACGTCAGAATTGCCTTTCTCGTCCCTTTACTTTTCCTAAAGCCAAACTGATCGTCACCTAGCGCGTTCTCAATTTTCTTTTCCATTCTTCTGTATATTATTCTTGTAAGCAGCTTCGATGCATGAGCTGTTAAGCTGATTGTGCGATAATTCTCGCACTTGTCAGCTCTTGCCGTCTTCGGAATTGTGTGGATGATGCTTTTCCGAAAGTCAGATGGTATATCGCCAGACTCATATATTCTACACACCAACGCGAATAGTCGTTTTGTTGCCACTTCCCCCAATGATTTTAGAAATTCTGATGGAATGTTATCTATCCCTTCTGCCTTATTTGACTGTAAGTCCACCAAAGCTCTTTTAAATTCCGATTCTAATACCGGATCCCCTATCTCTTCTAAATCGACTCCTGTTTCTTCTTGTATCACAGCAGACAAATCTTCACTCTCATAGAGGCTTTCAATGTATTCTTTCCACCTATCTGCTCTCTCCTCTGCATTTAACAGTGGAATTCCCGTTGCACTCTTAATGTTACCACCGTTGCTTTTAATGTCACCAAAGGTTGTTTTGACTTTCCTGTATGCTGGGTCTGTCCTTCCGACAATCATATCTTTTTCGATGTCTTCACATTTTTCCTGCAGCCATTTCGTCTTAGCTTCCCTGCACTTCCTATTTATTTCATTCCTCAGCGACTTGTATTTCTGTATTCCTGATTTTCACGGAACATGTTTATACTTCCTCCTTTCATCAATCAACTGAAGTATTTCTTCTGTTACCCATGGTTTCTTCGTAGCTACCTTCTTTGTACCTATGTTTTCCTTCCCAACTTCTGTGATGGCCCTTTTTAGAGATGTCCATTCCTCTTCAACTGTACTGCCTCCTGCACTATTCCTTATTGCTGTATCTATAGCGTTAGAGAACTTCAAACGTATCTCGTCATTCCTTAGTCCTTCCGTATCCCACTTCTTTGCGTATTGATTCTTCCTGACTAATGTCTTGAACTTCAGCCTACTCTTCATCACTACTATATTGTGATCTGAGTCTATATCTGCTCCTGGGTACGCCTTACAATCCAGTATCTGATTTCGGAATCTCTGTCTGACCATGATGTAATCTAATTGAAATCTTCCCGTATCTCCCGGCCTTTTCCAAGTATACCTCCTCCTCTTGTGATTCTTGAACAGGGTATTCGCTATTACTAGCTGAAACTTGTTACAGAACTCAATTAATCTTTCTCCTCTTTCATTCCTTGTCCCAAGCCCATATTCTCCTGTAACCTTTTCTTCTACTCCTTCCCCTACAATGACTATTAGATTTTCGTCCCCCTTTACATACTGCATTACCCTTTCAATATTCTCATACACTTTCTCTATCCGTTCATCTTCAGCTTGCGACGTCGGCATGTATACTTGAACTATCGTTGTCGGTGTTGGTCTGCTGTCGATTCTGATTAGAACAACCCGGTCACAGAACTGTTCACAGTAACACACCCTCTGCCCTACCTTCCTATTCATAACGAATCCTACACCTGTTATACCATTTTCTGCTGCTGTTCATATTACCCGATACTCATCTGACCAGAAATCCTTGTCTTCCTTCCACTTCACTTCACTGACCCCTACTATATCTAGATTGAGCCTTTACATTTCCCTTTTCAGATTTTCTAGTTTCCCTACCACGTTCAAGCTTCTGACATTCCACGCCCCGACTCGCAGAACGTTATCCTTTCGTAGGTTATTCCATCTTTTTCTCATGGTAACCTCCCCCTTGGCAGTCCCCTCCCGGAGATCCGAATGGGGGACTATTCCGGAATCTTTTGCCAATGGAGAGATCATCATGACACTTCTTCAATTACAGGCCACATGTCCTGTGGATACACGTTACGTGTCTTTAATGCAGTGGTTTCCATTGCCTTCTGCATCCTCATGTCGTTGATCATTGCTGACTCTTCCGCCTTTAGGGGCAATTTCCCACCCCTAGGACAAGAGAGTGCCCTGAACCTCTATCCGCTCCTCCGCCCTCTTTGACAAGGCCGTTGGCAGAATGAGGCTGACTTCTTATGCCGGAAGTCTTCGGCCACCAATGCTGATTATTTATCAAAATTTAGGCAGTGGCGGGGATCGAACCCGGGACCGAAGACGTTTTGATTATGAGTCAAAGACGCTACCCCTAGACCACGTGCCACAGACTAGGTCAGTTTACTAATGTTAATAGAAGCCTGTACCATAAGAGAGAGAGAGAGAGAGAGAGAGAGAGAGAGAGAGAGGGGGGGATTCAGTATCTCACACGAGATGCATGCTCTGTAGCTTCCGTGGATTTTGTAGAATAATTTGAGGTTGTTTCCTGGCTTGATAGACAACAAGTCTCCTGTACCAAATTGTTCGTCTCGATTTCCCTTACACCACTGCAGCACTGTGATATACGTTGTCAAAAGATGATGTTTACACCCTGCACATTTAAACATTGCCGTATATTTCCATAAAGAAATCACTGCTAGCAATGAAGGCCGCTTTTAAGTATCCGAAAGTAACCTAAGCTCCAATGGAGTCAAGCGAAATATCTTTCCTTCCTATCAGACTGTCTCTAAACCACTAGTTATTGGTTACATTTCCAAAAACTACCAGCATGAATCGCTGTCTAAATTTTAAACACGCGTTCAAGACTGTAGCAGATAGAAACATTTTACAAATGGTTCAAATGGCTCTGAGCACTATGGGACTTAACATCTGAGGTCATCAGTCCCCTAGAACTTAGAACTACTTAAACCTAACTAACCTAAGGACATCACACACATCCATGCCCGGGGCAGGATTCGAACCTGCGACCGTATCGGTCGCGCGGTTCCAAACTGTAGCGCCTAGAACCGCTCGGCCATCCCGGCCGGCAACATTTCACACCATAATATTTATTGCATGATAATCGAAACATGTAATTACTTGAGGAAAATTGTTAGAACTCACATTTTGTGAACATAAAACAACTTTCACAAATAATTAAGATTGTCTTGCTAAATGTGTGGAGCTGTATATAATACCACATGACTAAAAATAGAAACTGAGGAGAGGAAGTAGAATACAAAAGCAATGATAAATAACGAAGATCCACAGTTCAAAACCGTCATGAACTGCCCCTGCCTTCCATTACCGGCAGGTGTTGCACCAAGACTCCGCTAGGTGCGATGATCTGTGACGCTCATACAGAGGGAAGCGAGCGGCTGCCTGAAGTCCAGACGCCGTTCCACAAGAAAGTGTATACAAAGTTAAACAACAGTTATACAGGGCGCTGACGAAGTGGGAGAAGCTAGCCAGCACCTCTGAAGGGTGCAGCTGGACAATATTACAGCTCCAGCCAGGCTCCTGCAGGTGCTGGCTAAATGAGAAAGGAAGTCTTCGTCACCCAATGGCGACACCCAGCTGCTACAGCCTGTCGTCCCTTTCGGCGTGGGGTCTTCTTTTGTTGGAAAAGTACTGGCCATCAGGCTCTCATAGGTAACACCCACCAACTCCCTCCCTCAAAATCAGAGCTTCACTCTGAGACGTTCTCAGATGCTTGCGAATTTCTCTGTACACAACGGTATCGAGGTGTGTACGTGATGCCAAACACCACCGTGTTCATCAGTTATTAGCTTCGAGGCGGAAACCACCGGAGTGGCTCATGGAGCATCCAGTCACCTTCGAAGGACTTCGATCCCAGTAGCTGCAGACGTCCGCGTCAGTTGGGCACTGTATGCAGTCAACTAGTCGCACTACTGGGCGACGTGCCGGGTGACTATCTTCTGATGGTGATCACCTTCCTGGTGGGTCTCGTGTTCGAGTCTCGGCTAGGAGCCGAGCGGTCTAAGGCGTTGCAGTCGTGGACTGTGCGGCTGGTCCCGGCGGATGTTCGAGTCCTCCCTCGGGCATGGGTATGTGTGTTTGTCCTCAGGATAATTTAGGTTGAGTAGTGCGTACGCTTAGGGACTGATGACCTTAGCAGTTATGTCCCATAAGATTTCACACACATTTGAACATTTTTTTCTGGGCTAGGGGGTGCCCGGCCTACCTGTTGCTACTCACTGGTTCCTGTGGGCCATATAGATTTTACTTTCCATGTCCACGCTGTACCAACACCTTCCGCCACTGCCGAAAATAATTACGCAGCTTCCAAGAATAATCAGTTATTAACGCTTACAAGAGCCATGTGCCTCCCTTATGCCAATCCCTCCCCACCCCCTCCCCAAAATCGGTTTTCCAGTCTGTGGACACCTTGGTACCCCTCTTCATATAAGAGGAATTAATTACAACTGAAATCAAAGATCAGAACTATAAAGTGCTTCGGTTTTATCTATTATCTCTACACACGTCTTTATACAAGTGGTAACCAACCACTATGGGAACCAATTACCCAGTATCCTTTGTACGATCCCAAATCAAGCTGAACTGAAAAAAAAAGATGTGTTATCGTTGGCGTACTTTTCCTCTCGCTGTAGTCTGCGCAGAAGCAAAGGAAATTATTGCTGTAACCTCCCATAGATGTCAAAATTATTAGAGACGAAGCAACAGCTCAGTTTGAACAAGGATGCGACTAGAAATCATCCAAAGCCTTTATGAACAACCAGTAACCCCTTCCCCCTCAACACACCGACTCTTTAAAGAATCGAACACCCATATAGCAAACAGCTTGGAAACGCCTGATTACGTTACGAATGAGTTAATATTTAACGTCATATCTCCTGAATTGTATGTCGTGCAATGATATAATTTTGCTAATACGTGATATACGCGGATACTATCTGAAAAATCTGCTGAAAATAGAATTAGTAGTAAAGAAGTAATAAATTAATTCGTCGTACCTGAGCTAAAGTTCTATTGCAGCAACAGCGGAAACGGAGTAAGTCATAAGGAATGTAGTAAGCGACAAGTTAGTTTCCTTTTATTATTTTGAGTCGACGAGAAAAACTTTCGAAAATGTTTGAAATTATGTGCAAAGGTTGTTGGAAGTCGTTAAGTGCTCTCATTCTCAAATAGAGATACTGGTTAATTTTCGTGGCGTGACTTACGCTGCCTTAAGTCATACACAAAGTTTCTATCTTTAATAATTGATTTATTGTTAGTTGGTTGGGGGAGTGGGGTCCAAACAGTGAGGTCATCGGTTCTATCGGATTAGGGAAGGACGGGGAAGGAAGTGGCCGTGCGCTTTCAAAGGAACCATACCGGCATTTGCCTGAAGAGATTTAGGGAAATCACGGAAAACCTAAATCAGGATGGCCAGACGAGGAGTTTGAACCGTCGTCCTCCAGAATGCGAGTCTAAACCTTTAACGTAAGAGTACCAGGTGTACAGGTATGAAATGAGCGTTTTTTTGTGAAAATGAAACATTAATTTTGAATTGAAAAGTAAAAACATTTTATTCAAAGTACTGACCATTGCTTTCTATACATTTTGACCACCTTTCTGGCAATTTGTGGACACCACGCCAATAGAAATGTTCGTCTTTTGAAGCAAACCAATCAGACACCCAATTTTCGACTTCTTCGTAGGAATCGAAGTGTTCCTCAGCCAATGCGTGTCCCATTGATGAAAACAAATGGTAGTCGGAAGGGGCCAAGTCTGGTGAATACGCGGGTGAGGTAGCAGCTCCCAGCCAAGTGTTTTGATTGTATCCTGAACCAGTTTTGTTTTGTGTGCAGGTGCATTGTCGTGTAAAAAAAAAAATTACTTTGCCATGTCTTCTGGCCCATTCTGGTCTTTTTTCGATCAATGCATAGTTCAAATTGATCATTTGTTGTCTGCAGCGATTAGTATTCACAGTTTCACCGGGTTTTAGAAGCTCATGATACACCACACCTTTCTGATCCCACCAAACACAGAGCATTGTCTTCTTGCCGAATCGATCTGGTTTTGCAGTCGATGTTGATGGTTGTCCCGGATTAACCCATGATTTCTCCCCTTTTAGGATTCTTAAAATAAATCCATTTTTCATCGGAAGTAACAATTCGATGCAAAATTAATTTTCTTTCATGTCTTTGAAGCAAAATTTGACAAATGGTTTTTCGGTTTTCCATCTGTCTTTCATTCAATTCATGTGGCAACCATTTTCCACACTTCTGGAACTTTTCCATAGCTTTCAAACGGTCAGAAATGGTTTGTTGTGCAACATTTAGCATTGCTGCCATTTGCTTCTGACTCAAAGTATCATCTTCATCCAATATTGCTTGCAATTCGGCGTCTTCGAACTTTTTTGGTGGTCTTTCACGTTCTTCATTTCTTACATCAAAATCATTATTTCTGAACCATTGAAACCATCTTTTGCATGTTGCTCTGATAGAGCATGATCACCATATGCCTCGACAAGCATTCGATGCGACTGCAGCACTTTTTTTTCAAATGATAACAAAAAATTAATGCTTTCCGCAAATCATCACTCTCTGGTACAAAATTCGACATTATTAACACGATGCTAACATATGATGTTGTTTGTTGCATGACTTGATGTATACTAAATATCTTTGACAGATGTCATACCAACCAAACAAACAAAAATTAAGGCTCGTTCACAACAAACGTTCCCTATCGACACATTTGTATCTTAACGCTCATTTCATACCGGTACAGCTGGTATACCTCTTCATGAGCAGATTATGAAAACATTTTAAATTTTTAAATTCATTAATAATTATGTGAAACTGTAAAAATCAAAATTTTGTTGCTCCTGGAAGTCTTCTCTTAGAGAGCTTGCAACTAGTACCAAGCAACCGGGTGTCGTTTTTAGTCATTAGTAATATAGATACATGTCGTTGATCGCGTCACGCTATGGAAAACCTGAATACAGATGGGCGGACAGAGTCGTGAATCCTTATCCTTCCTCGCTCGGTACGACATACTTCCTACCACGGAGCGTAATTCTTAAGGGAACTGAAAATTCTACGATTCTAGTACAAAAGTATAAAATAAGCTCCTTGATTTGGGGGAATCACACGCTACTGTTGTGGAACAGGTATCACGTTTGGCGCAGACCCGGAGGCTCCTGCTGTGTTATTTCTTGCATTGGCGCTCGTCTTATTGGGGGCAGTGGGGCCATCTGAGCTCTTCTGGTGACCAGCACATCTCATCTCTCTTTCACGAGGCTACCAACAGCTGCTGTTGCCAACACGGCTGAGTGCCCGTTGAAGAACATCGTAAAAACCTATCGGGTCGTTTCTCTGTCGAGGTAGAATGTGGTGCAGAACTAAAATATTGAAAAGTCGACTGCTCTCTCAAAGGAAGAGATCTTGGGAAGAAAAACATGACTTTGTAACGTTCCATTCTACGCGGCTAGACAACCAGATTAAAGCAGCACGGAAAAATAATCGAAACGCTTTTAATGCCGCATGCGACTTTTGATGGTGAATGTAAAGGGCTACTGTCGAGAAACAGCAATTTTTGAAGCTACCTAAGGTTTAACAGAAACCGAGCGAGTCGGGGCGAAGTAGTAAAGACACTTGGCTCACATTCGGGAGGAGCGAGTTTAAGCTCACCCCCAGTTCCCCCACTCCCATCATTACGACTAACCTTCCGTGATTTCCTCAAGTCCCTTCAAGAAAACCACGGAATGATTCTTTTGGCAAGGAGACGGTACAATTCCTGCCCTAAATTTCTGAATACACGCTACTTCTCAGTCTCTTACTTCATCGTCGACCACTACATTTTTACATGCGGCTCCCAAACCCTCTTTTCTTAAATTAATTTCCCAACAATCATCTGGCTGATCGTGTGAACACTCCACTATCGATTCTGGAAAAGTATTTCTACCTGCCGCATTTCCTACTCCACAATGGATATTCCCTCCCATGTAAATGCTCAACCGCTTTTGAGACGTGCTTGGTTGCTCAATTTCCTACTCAAATTTCCTATCTGCTTTTAAAACTGTTGATTAATGTAGACGGTGTGACTTCTGTGTAGCGAAGAAGAAGGATAAATACTGGACTGGCCATGAGGTTGCCTACCTCCTACGTTTAACTGAACGATAAAGCCACCGTGTCTACTAAATTAGCAATCAAAACGACGGATTTCGGGCGGTTATTCGTGTAAAACAACTAACGGTTGGAAAACGATATTTCACCGGGCTAGCACAATCGATTATGGCCTTAAAATGTAAACTACTCTTCAATGAAAATTGGTTTCCAACACAGGCTTTCGTATTCCGTAAGTTGCATAACATGTAAATATAGCAGCTAAGTCGTTGAACCCTTATCTTTCTTCCCGAAACAAAGGAATTACACATCACAGCACAGAGGTGTACGAAACGTCTCTGACGCACTGCTTGCCTTACGAGACTACTACGATGAAAGTCCGCCTTTATTGGCACTGAAATACTTAAGCCCAGTTGCGAAGTGGCATTTAGCTATATGTGACCAGTCAGCGAAATGTGCCACAATGAACACATGCGGCAAGATATCTCTTCTACTTCTACACATATGATGTTCTAAATGTTATTTTACTTGGCAACTTCACTTTTTAACGTATCCAAAACTGTAATGCATGGTACTGACTTGACACTCACCCCGGAGACAGAAGTTTCTGATACTGCAAGCGTAAAATAAATTTTCACAACCAGCTAGCAAGTGTAAGAGAAGTGGTGATGCTCAGGTCATGGCCAAAAAGTTAAGTGCGAAGGTTTTGGATTAAAATGATCCATACTTTTACTTCCATTACATAACGCAAACATATTATGTGTGTGTGTGTGTGTGTGTTCCACATCTCCTCCTAAACCACTGGACCGATTCCAACCAAACCAAACTTGGTACACATAACTCTTTACTATTAGGCAACAATCGATGTAGGGGTAAGAACAATCTAGCATCATAGTTCAAGAGTATGACGTCGTAAAACTGAGATGCCCGAAAAACTGCTGCATCTTGCATGAGGCGTTAATACATTTATTCTTTACTCCTAAAGCACTCCTGCATTCGAGTCAAAATATGCAAATCCCAGACACCTGGATGTGCTTTAGACTGCTTTCAATTGCGAAGCGCAAATGGCTATATGCGAAAACGACAGCCTTCTATAGAGCTATGAAAAGTTTTGCCATAGAGAAGTTTGCAGAACTGCGTTGTAGACACGAGGAGCAGCTGCGCCCGGCGTACAGAATCTGTCCGGGATCATGTTTCTTAATTTGGATACTGTAGATATATATCTGTACGTTATGTGTATTTCTTTGTACGACTGATTCATAATTTCAAATATGTTTTCACGAGCACATGAGAAAGCAATTCTTTCGATACTTCGCTTCACACAGTTCGTTTCTTGTTTTCGTTTCTAATGGAAAATTGGCAAAATGAATATCCAAACAATGTAGTCCTTGTCAGCTAGTAATAACATAGCAACAAATACGCACTACAAAAACACTCAAAATAGTCATCCAGACAACACAAACGCACACTCGAAACATCTCGGGGATGAAGGTCGAGAGGCCCTATTTGACTAACTCAACATGTTACCAAACAATGTGGTTAAGATACAGGATTCGCACGCAGGAGAACGGAAGTTCAGATTCTCATAGGACTGAGTTTCTCAGTGATTTCTATAAATTGCTTAGGCATGTGTCGGGAATGTTTGGTTCGAAGACGACATTACCGATTCCTTTCCCCAGTCCGAGCTTGCATGTCCCTAGTGACATCGTCGTCGACGGAACGGCAAATCCTTGATCTTCCTTTCTCGTTTTCCTCAGTACATTTCACAAACACTCCTGAATACTGACACAAAGCTCATATTCGAACAAAAGCGTAGGCACAACTGCACAGAACGGAATAACTGTTTTATATGAAATTATTTAAAGTTCCGAAACGAATGAACTACTTACTACACGACGGTAAAAATTAGAGGAAGTCTAGCCCATACAGAACAGTACCGACACGCTTTCGTACCCCGTACCATCCGCAAATGCAACAGGAAGAGGAAAAATTATACAGTGGCTTGCACAGCACACATTTAGATGCAGACTTCAACGTTATTAATGTCCTGGTGTAATGTCCGCAGCTTGTAGCCTAATAGTTAAGAGTCGCTGAATCTTATGGAAACCTCTCAGGTTAGATTCCCATCAGGGTCGAAGATTTACTTCGCTGGGGCACTCAGTGTTTGTGTTTTCCTAATCATTCCACGTCATTTTCACTTACGCGAAAGTCGCCGGAAGGGCATCAATTAGAAAGACTTGCACTAGGTACCCGAACTACCCTAGACGGGCTCTCCCGGGCAGTAACGTCTTACGATCATTTCCTTTCTTGGTGTAATGGTTGTGTTGTTGAGTTAATAATCACGACTGAGCTTAAGAAAAATTTGACTCCTCTTTTTACTTATGACCTGAGGCAGCAGTTTCTGCTTCGAGTACTCGCACTTCGTAGCAGTCACCAATGTCCGTAGTAATTCGTGTCGTTTTCAAGACCACTGATCCGATAATATTTGCAGATTGCAAAATATTTAACATCTATTTGTGTCACTGTTAACAGCGATTTGCAACTAGTCGACAATTTTCAAAAACAACTGTACGGATATTACGGGAGAGCTGATCATTTGTTCCAACATCTTTCAATTAGTGCATGATGGTTAGTGGAATTAATAATCTGAAGATGGAGACAGAGGAAGATAGAGATAAACAAAAGGAAGAAGAGCGCAGTTGGTTCAACGAAAAATATAAAGAAAATAATTTGTCCGCAGCTTGTGGTCGTGCGGTAGCGTTCTCGCTTCCCTCGCCCGGATTCCTGGGTTCGATTCCCGGCGGGGTCAGGGATTTTCTCTGCCTCGTGATGACTGGGTGTTGTGTGATCTCCTTAGGTTAGTTAGGTTTAAGTAGTTCTAAGTTCTAGGGGACTGATGACCATAGCTGTTAAGTCCCATACTGCTCAGAGCCATTTGAACCATTTTTTGAAAATAATTTGAAAAAAATGAACGTGGAAGGGAACGGATAGAGTTGACAACTATCATTAACAAATTACGAAAACACGCCTTAGGTGGTACGGAGGCACCATTAGAAGCTGGACAGTAAAAAATCGTCCACCGTGACGACCGACGAGGAAGTCAACCCATTGGCCGTCCCAAGAACGAAAGTCAGACGAAGTCAAGAAGGACGTGCAAGTGTCATGCCTCAGATCCCAGGGAAAGCTCGACAGAACGCTACCAAGCGGGCCTTGTATCAGCGTGGGACACCCGCTAGGTAAGAAGAAGAGGAAACATAAATCATGACAGTCGAATTAGAACTCAAAGCCCGATTCTACCGGATAAGAAAGAATCCTGCCTTCTAGATGGTAGCACAAATCCTCCCATGAAGTTCGCCAGTCTATTCGACGATTGCACAGTCTGTTTTATTGTAGTCCTTCACCTACGAGAAGAATAAGCTGTGTATCGAAATGGGAGATCCTGCTCGAAACAAATGTTTATTCTATGAAAGGTAATAGAATTGCGTATAGACTTTAACTGTCCTCTGCACCACAACTTCGTTGATTCTAAAAAAGCATTCTACAATATACGCCGAGAATCATTCTAAACTACTGTAAACCGATGTGGAATTACTTACTCTCTCACTGATGTTTTCAGAAATATGTATTAGACTCGAGTTGTTCTATAGGAATAGAAAATGGGAACAGACATTTTTTTAGCATTCTCACAGGCGTCAATAGAGATAGATTTTGTCACTATTCATCTTAATATTAATCATAGATTTCATAATAAGAAGATCTATGGGCAGTGCGAACATAGACATACGTTGGGCTGAGCGATCTAGGCCTGCGAATCTGGATTTCGACGATAACACCGTTCTTCTGACAGGACCAGCACATTTTTTGAATGATTGCCAAGCTAGATTCAATGGCCAGTTCTGTAGACGTAAATATAAATGGTGATACGACAAACAATGTGCATAAAAAGTGGAAATATATCGCCTCAGATTCTACTGCAACTGAAGGTATTACAAGACGCTGATCGATTTACATATCTCGGCAGCCTTATCTCTGACAAAGGTGACGTAGATGAATACATCAGCATCAGAACTGGGAAAGCTACTCCAGTCACCCAAAGAATACGATCCATATGGCAGTTAGACTCTATAAGTATGTCCACAAAGCTTTGTATGTACTCCTCTGTCATCCTACCGATAGCCACCCACGGATGTGTGACCCGGAAAATGACAGTAAAATCAGCACATAAGCGCAATATCTTTTACCAACGACGTTTGAGGGGAATTTTGAACATCAGTTATGGCGAACACGTTTCAGATGACTGAATGCTGAGAAGAAATGATCTACGCAGCCTAAACAAAATCGTTACTGAAAGAATGGCCGAATGCTGGCAAGAAGTGATCTGTTGTTGTTGTGGTCTTCAGTCCTGAGACTGGTTTGATGCAGCTCTCCATGCTACTCTATCCTGTGCAAGCTTTTTCATCTCCCAGTACCTACTGCAACCTACATCCTTCTGAATCTGCTTAGTGTATTCATCTCTTGGTCTCCCTCTACGATTTTTACCCTCCACGCTGCCCTCCAATACTAAATTGGTGATCCCTTGATGCCTCAGAACATGTCCTACCAACCGATCCCTTCTTCTGGTCAAGTTGTGCCACAAACTTCTCTCCTCCCCAATCCTATTCAATACCTCCTCATTAGTTATGTGATCTACCCATCTAATCTTCAGCATTCTTCTTTAGCACCACATTTCGAAAGCTTCTATTCTCTTCTTTTCCAAACTATTTATCGTCCATGTTTCACTTCCATACATGGCTACACTCCATACGAATACTTTCAGAAATGACTTCCTGACACTTAAATCAATACTGGATGTTAACAAATTTCTCTTCTTCAGAAACGCTTTCCTTGCCATTGCCAGCCTACATTTTATATCCTCTCTACTTCGACCATCATCAGTTATCTTGCTCCCCAAATAGCAAAACTCCTTTACTACTTTAAGTGCCTCACTTCCTAATCTAATTCCCTCAGCATCACCCGACTTAATTAGACTACATTCCATTATCCTTGTTTTGTTTTTGTTGATGTTCATCTTATATCCTCCTTTCAAGACACTGTCCATTCCATTCAACTGCTCTTCCAAGTCCTTTGCTGTCTCTGACAGAATTACAATGTCATCGGCGAACCTCAAAGTTTTTATTTCTTCTCCATGAATTTTAATACCTACCCCGAATTTTTCTTTTGTTTCCTTTACTGCTTGCTCAATATACAGATTGAACAACATCGGGGAGAGGCTACAACCCTGTCTTACTCCCTTCCCAACCACTGCTTCCCTCTCATGTCCCTCGACTCTTATAACTGCCATCTGGTTTCTGTGCAAATTGTAAATAGCCTTTCGCTCCTTGTATTTTACCCCTGCCACCCTTAGAATTTGAAAGAGAGTATTCCAGTCAACATTGTCAAAAGCTTTCTCTAAGTCTACAAATGCTAGAAACGTAGGTTTGCCTTTCCTTAATCTTTCTTCTAAGATAAGTCGTAAGGTCAGTATTGCCTCACGTGTTCCAGTGTTTCTATGGAATCCAAACTGATCTTCCCCGAGGTTGGCTTCTACTAGTTTTTCCATTCGTCTGTAAAGAATTCGTGTTAGTATTTTGCAGCTGTGACTTATTAAACTGATAGTTCGGTAATTTTCACATCTGTCAACACCTGCTTTCTTTGGGATTGGAATTATTATATTCTTCTTGAAGTCTGAGGGTATTTCGCCTGTTTCATACATCTTGCTCACCAGATGGTAGAGTTTTGTCAGGACTGGCTCTCCCACGGCCGTCAGTAGTTCCAATGGAATATTGTCTACTCCGGGGGCCTTGTTTCGACTCAGGTCTTTCAGTGCTCTCCCTGAATCTCTGTACAACCTCTGGTTCTTTTAGTTTATCCAGGTCCCATCTCCTTAAATTCCCACCTTTTTGCAGTTTCATCTACACAGAAGTGATCTACACAGACTAAATAAAATCTTTGCTGAAAGAAGACTCAGGCTTGCCGGGTATGTTCTATTCACGAAAGATGGAAGAATCCCTAGATCGTCACTGTTTTGGAACCCAACAGATAGATGCAGAAGTAGAAGAAGACCTCATACGCTCGTAACATCTAGAAACGAACTTTTGCAAGTTATGTCGGACACAGCTACTAAAAATATTGGCGAACGCTAAGTTTGGAAGTTAAGACAACAGCTTATTGTACTCTCCAAAAAAGTCACTCCAAAAATGTCCGAAAGAACAGTCACCGCATACATCAAGCATAATTTGTCGGCGACTGCTCAGACCCATGGAGCCATGATCCAGCAACAGGTGCTTAAGTCAGATAATAAATGTTCGAACAACACCTTCCGCTGAATCATGCTAAAAGTTTTTCGAGCATGTGTAGCCAATGCGCCTCTCGTACGGCACACGCACATCCCTCAGCGACCACAGGACACAGACACACCACGCCTCATATATCCAGCGTACTACAACCTGAGCAACCCCTTCTCTCTCTCCCCGGAAATTACCCGCCGGTCCAATTGTGAACTACAGTCCACACATTTACCAGAAACAAGTTCTAGAAGCTGATTTGTTACAGCCTACTCGTACCTCCACTCTCTTTCAAATTCTGAAGGTGGCAGGGGTAAAATACAGGGAGCGAAAGGCTATTTACAATTTGTACAGAAACCAGAGGGCAATTATAAGAGTCGAGGGGCATGAAAGGGAAGCAGTGGTTGGGAAAGGAGTGAGACAGGGTTGTAGCCTCTCCCCGATGTTATTCAATCTGTATATTGAGCAAGCAGTAAAGGAAACAAAAGAAAAATTCGGAGTAGGTATTAAAATTCATGGAGAAGAAGTAAAAACTTTGAGGTTCGCCGATGACATTGTAATTCTGTCAGAGACAGCAAAGGACTTGGAAGAGCAGTTGAACGGAATGAACAGTGTCTTGAAAGGAGGATATCAGATGAACATCAACAAAAGCAAAACAAGGATAATGGAATGTAGTCAAATTAAATCGGGTGATGCTGAGGGAATTAGATTAGGAAATGAGACACTTAAAGTAGTAAAGGAGTTTTGCTATTTAGGGAGTAAAATAACTGATGATGGTCGAAGTAGAGAGGATATAAAATGTAGACTGGCAATGGCAAGGAAATCGTTTCTGAAGAAGAGAAATTTGTTAACATCGAGTATAGATTTAAGTGTCAGGAAGTCGTTTCTGAAAGTATTTGTATGGAGTGTAGCCATGTATGGAAGTGAAACGTGGACGATAACTAGTTTGGACAAGAAGAGAATAGAAGCTTTCGAAATGTGGTGCTACAGAAGAATGCTGAAGATGAGGTGGGTAGATCACGTAACTAATGAGGAGGTATTGAATAGGATTGGTGAGAAGAGAAGTTTGTGGCACAACTTGACTAGAAGAAAGGATCGGTTGGTAGGACATGTTTTGAGACATCAAGGGATCACAAATTTAGCATTGGAGGGCAGCGTGGAGGGTAAAAATCGTAGAGGGAGACCAAGAGACGAATACACTAAGCAGATTCAGAAGGATGTAGGTTGCAGTAGGTACTGGGAGATGAAGAAGCTTGCACAGGATAGAGTAGCATGGAGAGCTGCATCAAACCAGTCTCAGGACTGAAGACCACAACATACTCGTACCTAGCACAATATCGATCCGCGAAGAAAAAGTGGCTCTGCGTAAATTGAGGAAAGAAAGAATAGAACTGTTGTTCTAGAGATGCTCGCTGCTTTGCGCTGCCTATGGAGCGGATGTTTCCGGAACCCGAGTTTCCGTGCCATTTCACTCGGAAACTCCGACTTGCTCCGGTTAGCCACGAAGCGCGCAAGGTCCTGGCCAAAGACACAGAATACCATGGGGAGGCAACAACGCTTTCAGAGTGAAGAAAATTGATCAATGCCTCGCCACGTTTTGTGTGGGCGGAAAGAAAGAGCGTGGTTCATGATAGGGAATAAGGAAATTACGAAATAAATTTTCAGCAGTTAGCGTTTAGAATTAAAGCCAGAAACAATATTACCTGTGAGTACAGCGCACTAACACTTCGTATAGATCGTCTCCCGACTGCAAATTGCCTATGCAAAACGTGGCAGCTAACAGCACATCGTGGCACATTATGTATCTTTAGTTCAGACAGGTGGATCGAGCTCACTGCCTTTTGTTTGCTTGAAAAGTTTTTTAAATACATTCGGATACAAAAATCGCCAGAAATTATCATATTTGTATGAGCTTTAGATGAATTATATACGCACGGAAAAAGAAATTGGAAAAATATCTACCATTATCTTTTTAATACATGAGGAAAACGTCAAATTCATAGTTGTGTACGTATACAAATTATAAGTCCCTCCCCAAGTTTTTCTGTCTGTAAGAGAAGGCTAACCTCAGGGACCACTGTAGGTATTTTGATACTGGTTTCACTAACAGGTGCCGGCCGGGGTGGCCGTGCGGTTCTAGGCGCTATAGTCTGGAACCGCGTGACCGCTACGGACGCAGGTTCGAATCCTGCCACGGCCATGGATGTGTGTGATGGCCTTAGGTTAGTTAGGTTTAAGTCGTTCTAAGTTCTAGGGGACTGATGACCTCAGATGTTAAGTCCCATAGTGCTCAGAGCCATTTGAACCACTAACAGGTAAAACTTATTCACGATGTGACTATGAACTTGGTGTTGTGCTATCCTCATCAACATTTCACCATCATCGACGGGCAAGTCGCCCATTGCGTCCTGAGCTAAACTTGCAACTTGGCGGCCGAGCTTCCCCGTTTCGGGACTCCCAGGCACCAATGCCATACGATCATCTAATTTCATCTCAGCATCAAACGAACTGGGGGACCCTGCGTATATACATCATAGATGTCTGAGACTTGAAAACGTCTCTGGAACAATATGCGAGATGAGTCAAACGAAAACCTTAAATATTTTTTAAAATATTATTTATTGTGCAGAAGTGGTACAAAACTGTATCATTTTTCAACATAATCTCCGCCACGCTCAATGCAAGTCCTCCATCGCTTACAAAGTCCATAAATTCCTTTAGAAAAAAATTCTTTTGGTGATCCACGCAACCACTCATGCACCGCGTGGTGTACCTCTTCATCAGAACGGAACTTCGTCCCACTGCGTCTCTGAGTAGTCCAAACATATGGAAATCACTTGGGGCAAGTTCTGATTAGTATGGTGGATGAGGAAGACACTCAAAATGCTGGTCTGTGATTGTTGCAACTGTTGTACGGGCAGTGTGGGGCCTTGCATTGTCATGTTGCAAAAGGACACCTGCTGACAGCAATCCACGTCGCTTTGATTTGGTTGCAGGCCGTAGATGATTTTTTAGGAGATCTGTGTATGATGCACTGGTGACAGTGGTCCCTCTAGGCATGCAATGCTCCAAAATGACACCTTTTTCGTCCCAAAAGAGAGTCAGCATAAGCTTCCCTGCTGATGATTCTGTTCGAAATTTCTTTGTTTTTGGTGATGAGGCATGGCGCCATTCCTTGCTCGCTCTCTTCGTTTGCGGTTGGTGGAAGTGAACCCAGGTTTCGACCCCAGTAACGATTCTTGCAAGGAAGCCATCACCTTCTCGTTCAAAGCGCCGAAGAAGTTCTTCACAAGCATCAACACGTCGTTCTCTCATTTCAGGAGTCAGCTGCCGTGGCACCCATCTTGCAGACACTTTGTGAAACTGGAGCGCATCATGGACAATGTGGTGTGCTGACCCTGACTAATGTGTAAACATGCTGCAATGTCATTCAGTGTCACTTGGCGGTTTTCCTTCACTATGGCTTCAACTGCTGCAATAATGTTCTGTGGAGTCACAACTCGTTGTGCCTGACCTGGACGGGGAGCATCTTCCTCTGAAGTCACACCATTTGCGAACTTCCTACTCCATTCGTAGACTTGCTGCTGTGACAAACATGCATCACCGTACTGAAGCTTCGTTCGTCGATGAATTTCAATAGGTTTCACACCTTCACTACGCAAAAACCGAATAACAGAACGCTGTTCTTCCCTGGTGCAAGTCGCAAGTGGGGCGGCCATCTTTAAAAAAAAATGGCTCTGAGCACTATGGGACTTAACATCTGAGGTCATCAGTCCCCTAGAACTTAGAACTACTTAAACCTAACTAACCTAAGGATAGGACACACATCCATGCCCGAGGCAGGATTCGAACCTGCGACCGTAGCAGTCGCGTGGTTCCGGACTGAAGCGCCTAGAACCGCTCGGGACTTAACTTCTGAGGTCATCAGTCCCCTGGAACTTAGAACTACTTAAACCTAGCTAACCTAAGGACATCACACACATCCATGGCCGACACAGGATTCGAACCTGCGACCGTAGTGGTCGTGCGATTCCAGACTGTAGCGCCTAGAACCGCTCCGCCACTGCGGCCGGCCACTATTACACGACCTCGTTCAAACGAATACCTTTAGTATCCGTTACTAACGTCGACTCACCACTTCCAGTTTCAAATGTAACTAACGCTCACGACCGTTACAGCGTGTATTTGAAGCGAACATGATTTGTATCCTCATAATGGCTTTACTAGCACCACATTTACGCGACTGGCTCAGGTAGATGCCAGGTAGATGTCGTGTTTCTTGACTTCCGCAAGGCGTTTAATACAGTTCCCCACAGCCGTTTAATGAACAAAGTAAGAACATATGGACTATCAGACCTATTGTGTGATTGGATTGATGAGTTCCTAGATAACAGAACGCAGCATGTCATTCTCAATGGACACAAGTCTTCCGAAGTAAGAGTGAGTTCAGGTGTGCCGCAGGGTGGGGGGGGGGGGGGGGCGTAGGACCGTTTCTATTCAGAATATACATAAATAACATTGTGGATAACATCGGAAGTTCACTGAGGCTTTTTGCGGATGATGCTGTACTATATCGAGGGGTTGTAACAATGGAAAATTGTACTGAAATGCAGGAGGATCTGCAACGAATTGACGCATGGTGCAGGGAATGGCAATTGAATCTCAATAAAGAGGAGTGTAATGTGCTGCGAATACATAGGAAAAAAGGTCCTTTATCATTTTGCTACAATATAGCAGGTCAGCAACTGGAAGCAGATAATTCCATAACTTATCTGGGAGTAGGCATTAGGAGTGATTTAAAATGGAATGACCATATAACATTAATAGTCGGTAAGGCAGATGCCAGACTGAGATTCATTGGAAGAATCCTAAGGAAATGCAATCCGAATACAAAGGAAGTAGGTTACGTAGGCTTGTTCACCCACTGCTTGAATACTGCTCACCGGTGTGGGATCCGTACCAGATAGGGTTGATAGAAGAGAGAGAAGATCCAGCGGAGAGCAGCGCGCTTCGTTACAGGATCATTTAGTCATCGGGAAAGCGTGACGGAGATGACAGATAAACTCCGGTGGAAGACTCTGCAAGAGAGACACTCAGTAGCTCGGTACGGGCTTTTGCTGAAGTTTCGAGAACATACCTTCACCGAGGAGTCAAGCAGTATATTGCTCCCTCCTACGTATATCTCGCGAAGAGATCATGAGGATAAAATCAGAGCGATTAGAGCCCACACAGAGGCATACCGACAATCTTTCTTTCCACGAACAATACGAGACTGGAATAGAAGGGAGAACCAATAGAGGTACTCAAGGTACTCTCCGCCACACACCGTCAAGTGGCTTGCACAGTATGGATTTAGATGTGGATGTAGACATTATCTTCCAGATAATACGCCTACCAACCTTCGTTTATGTCGCTTAAATCCTTCTTGGTGTTACAATCTTTTCCGTCTGTGTTATACGGCCAAAACATAGTCGGGGAAGTGTATTTGTGTGCGACAGTAACAGTGCCTTTGAGAGAATTTTATCAGCGTTAGCAGAACGGAGAGGAGCATAGCGCCGCGCACGTTGAGTCTGCAAGGACGCACCTGCGGTCGATGACTGCCTCGGCTTATCCGCAGCTGCGCGAGCGTTGCACTGTGGGGCGAGCGAGAAACTGAAGGAAGTACGGCACGTAAACATGCGCTCAGCACTGATAACAGACGCGTCAGCTAGCACGCAGCCGTACTGCTCTGCGCCTTGAGGACGCCACTTCGACCGCCAAACGTGAAGCAAAGTGAAAACATGCTGGAGTTGCGTCTACATGCAGTCCTGCCACCCGAGTTAACTACACGAAGTGTGTCAGCAGCTGCGTATGAGGATAATAATACACACTACTGGCCATTAAAATTGCTACACCACGAAGGCGACGTGCTACAGACGCGAAATTTAACCGACAGGAAGAAGATGCTGCGATTTGCAAATGATTAGCTTTTCAGAATATTCACACAAGGTTGGCGCCGGTGGCGACACCTACAACGTGCGGACATGAGGAAAGTTTTCAACCGATTTCTCATACACAAACAGCAGTTGACCGGCGTTGCCTGGTGAAACGTTGTTGTGATGCCTCGTGTAAGGAGGAGAAATGCGTACCATCACGTTTCCGACTCTGATAAAGGTAGGATTGTTGCATATCGCGATGGCGGTTTATCGTATCGCGACATTGCTACTCGCGTTGGTCGAGATCCAATGATTGTTAGCAGAATATGGAATCGGTGGGTTCAGGAGGGTAATACGGAACGCCGTGCTGGATCTCAACGGCCTCGTATCACTAGCAGTCGAGATGACAGACATCGTGCAGCCACGTCTCGATCCCTGAGTCAACAGATGGGGACTTTTGCAAGACAACAACCATCTGCACGAACAGCTCGACAATGTGTGCAGCAGCATGGACTATCAGCTTGGAGACCATGGCTGCAGTTACCCTTGACGCTGCATCACAGACAGGAGCGCCTGCGATGGTGTACTCAACGACGAACCTGGGTGCACGAATGGCAAAACGTTATATTTCGGATGAATGCAGGTTCTGTTTACAGAATCATGATGGTCGCATCCGTGTTTGGCGACATCGCGGTGAACGCACGTTGGAAGCGTGTATTTGTCATCGCCGTACTGGCGTATCACCCGGCGTGATGGTATGGGGTGCTATTGGTTACACTTCTCGGTCACCTCTTTTTCGCATTGACGGCACTTTGAACAGTGGATGTTACATTTCAGATGTATTACGACACGTGGCTCTTCCCTTCATTCGATCTCTGCGAAACCCTTCATTGCAGCAGGATAATGCACGACGGCATTTTGCAGGTCCTGTGCGGGCCTTTCTGGATAAAGAAAATGTTCGACTGCTGCCCTAGCCAGAACATTCTCCAGATCTCTCACCAACTGAAAACGTCTGGTCAATGGTGGCCGAGCAACTGACTCGTCACAATACGCCAGTCACTACTCTTGATGAACTGTGGTATCGTGTTGAAGCTGCATGGGCAGCTATACCTGTACACGCCATCCAAGCTTTGTTTGACTCAATGCCCAGGCGTATCAATGCCTTTATTACGGCCAGAGGTGGTTATTCTGGGTACTGATTTTTCAGGATCTATGCACCCAAATTGTGTGAAAATGTGATCACATGTCAGTTCTAGTATAATATATTTGTCCAATGAATACCCGTTTATCATCTGCATTTCGTCTTGGTGTAGCAATTTTAATGGCCAGTAGTGTAGTTCCTCAAACGTCTTTGAAATACGTCTGCATATCATCCATTGGTAAAGTGACACGCATTAGACTGCAAAGTTATTCCATGCCAAAAATGTCAAAGTAGTTTTTTTCAAAAAGTTAAATGAAAGACAAAATTGTTCAACTTAGAGTAAAAAAACTGAAGGACACCACAGGTTTGACATTCATAAACCCAACTGTACTGCGTGCCTCAAATTTTACATTGGCCAAACTAGTAGGAGTTTCAACGTACGATACTGTGAACACATGGATGCTCTCAGGCTCAACAACCTGAGTAAGTAAACCTTTGCTACTCACTTGGCCCAAGACGGAAACACAGAGATAAGCATCGGAGAAAACTTACAGATATTACATTTTGTTGAAAAAGGAGTTCGGATGAATTTGTTAGAAGAAATGTACAACCACGTTCGCAATAAACCTGACTGCATACTGGACAGTAAAATAGCATAATAAAAGAAATTTAACTCCAAAATTTCATACAACTCCTATAATCTGAAATGATAGAAATAATAACTGACAGAGAGAAAATTTTTCATCGGCCATTACCAGCATCTTACAAACCTAAATAATTAAAATGTGTAACTCCGTAAAATAATCTGTACAAAGTATTACGAAGAAGTGTCTTCGTAGGAAGTGTGCCACATCTGTACACATTTCACGTTCCTTGACAATGAAATCAGCAGCCGGTATAAACAAATGTATCTGCCCGTACTTCAGTTCATTGCTTAGCATGCACTGTAAAAGAAAATCAAACCTCTGTCCTATAATACGTAAAGGAGTGCTTTTCAGAAAGTAAGTACAATGTATAGACAATGTATAAGTGTAAACTGCGTAATCTGGAAAATTACGATATATTTTAGGACGCGAATGCATGTCCTTTTGTAAACTATGCAATCGCAAAAACTTTGTTGTATTTTAGGACACAAATGTAAAATTTGCAAAGAAGTCAACGCTACCATCTGACTATTGGCTCAGGTCCGATCTTGTAACGATACAGTAAATTCATTTCAAAAAAACTTATGACTGGTTGCAGTATTTCCTGCAGTGTAATTTACGAGAGCAGATGCGGTGTTCTTTAACCAAAATAATTTCTACAGTACCTATGGCAGTGTTACAGGGCACTTATCGTTTACAATATACATTAATGATTTATTGAATAGCGTAGGAGGCTACATGAGGTGATTCGCGGACGAAGCTGCAATCTATAGGAAGTTTGCAACGTCAGAGAACTGTAGTGAAGTGAAGGAAGAACTGCTGAGGATCGACTGTTGGTATGGGGACTGACAAGTGACATCGAGCGTACTGAGCATAAACAGACGAAGAGTTCCACTGCTGTTCGATTACAGTACTGCAGACAAAGCACTGCAAACAGCAATCATCGTAAAATACCTAGGAGTAATCATCCGATGCGACCTTATGTGGCATGGCCACTAAAACTAATGGTACAGGGTGTCTTACAATATTTCCACGATTACAGATTTGTCCTGATTGGTGAGTGTTCATCGGAGGCGAGGGTATCATCTGGAGTGCACCAGGGATGTGTGGTAGGTCCGCTGTTGTTTTCTATCTACATAAATGATTTTTTGGATAGGGTGGATAGCAATGTGCGGCTGTTTGCTGATGATGCTGTGGTGTACGGGAAGGTGTCGTCGTTGAGTGACTGTAGGAGGATACAAGATGACTTGGACAGGATTTATGATTGGTGTAAAGAATGGCAGCTAACTTTAAATATAGATAAATGTAAATTAATGCAGATGAATAGGAAAAAGAATCCTGAAATGTTTTAAAACTCCATTAGTAGTGTAGCGCTTGACAAAGTCACGTCGATTAAATATTTGGGCGTAACATTTCAAAGCGATATGAACTGGGACAAGCATGTAATGGTAGTTGTGGGGAAGGCGGACATTCGTCTTCGGTTCATTGGTAGAATTTTGGGAAGATGTGGTTCATCTGTAAAGGAGACCGCTTGTTGTTGTTGTTGTTGTGGTCTTCAGTCCTGAGACTGGTTTGATGCAGCTCTCCATGCTACTCTATCCTGTGCAAGCTTCTTCATCTTCCAGTACCTACTGCAACCTACATCCTTCTGAATCTGCTTAGTATATTCATCTCTTGGTCTCCCTCTACGATTTTTACCCTCCACGCTGCCCTCCAATACTAAATTGTTGATTCCTTGATGCCTCAGAACATGTCCTACCAACCGATCCCTTCTTCTGGTCAAGTTGTGCCACAAACTTCTCTTCTCCCCAATCCTATTCAATACTTCCTCATTAGTTATGTGATCTACCCATCTAATCTTCAGCATTCTTCTGTAGCACCACATTTCGAAAGCTTCTATTCTCTTCTTGTCCAAACTGTTTATCGTCCATGTTTCACTTTCATACATGGCTACACTCCATACAAATACTTTCAGAAATGACTTCCTGACACTTAAATCTATACTCGAGACCGCTTATAAAACACTAATACGACCTATTCTTGAGTACTGCTCGAGCGTTTGGGATCCCTATCAAGTCGGATTGAGGGAGGACATAGAAGCAATTCAGAGGCGGGCTGCTAGATTTGTTACTGATAGGTTTGCTCATCACGCGAGTGTTACAGAAATGCTTCAGGAACTCGGTTGGGAGTCTCTAGAGGCAAGGAGGCGTTCTTTTCGTGAATCGCTACTGAGGAAATTCAGAGAACCACCATTTGAGGCTGACTGCAGTACAATTTTACTGCAGCCAACTTAAATTTCGCGGAAAGACCATACAGATAAGATAAGAGAGATTAGGGCTCGTACAGAGGCATATAGCTAGTCATTTTTCCCTCGTTCTGTTTCGGAGTGGAACAGGGAGAGAAGATGCTAGTAGTGGTACGAGGTACCCTCCGCCACGCACCGTATGGTGGATTGCGGAGATGTATGTAGATGTAGAATAACGCACGCTAAAAACGAGATACAGCGACGGTGGTGCCGTCTATTAGTAGTGCTGAGTGTCAAGTTTCATCTCATATACAAATCAGTAATCATGTCATACTGGTCGCAGCAACATCGTGTGTTCGCACTGGAGTTCTATTTTCGCTAGGGCGAATCTGTCGTGCTTGTGCTAGGTGTCTTTATATGAATGTGTGGTGTCTGTTCTTTCGGTCAATTCCGAAAGAACAGATACCGCACATCGATAGAAATGACTCGCCTAGATGGGCAACGGATCCGCCCTCATGCGAATTCACCAGTACGCCCGACCTTCTGCGGGAATTACGTCGGGCTTCCCGCGGGAATCACGGAGTAGCGAGTATGGAGGAAATGTACAGGGACTGCGAACAGTTGACGCTCGGTGGGAATATGGGTCGGCCGTGAGGCGTACCGCGACAGTTCGCACATTTGCGGTAAACACTCCGTCCGCGGTGGCTCAGTGTTTAGCACATCTGTCTAGTAAGCAGGAGATCCTGGGATCGACTCCCAGTTTGGCACACGTTTTCACTCATCACCGCTAACTTCGCGTAATGTCCCGATGCGACTGTCATCAGTATTCCCTTCCCTTTTCTTTCTCCCCCTCCACCTTCAATTTACATACAACGTGCCTTTCCCTAAGCATTTCACGATTCAGCCGCGATATCCTATTCCTGCTCGTGGAACAAATACTGAATTGTGTAAGATTCTTCCCCGCAACTGCCAGTGAATCGAATCGAAAGTTAACCGGTCCTTGGAAAACCATCCCAACTCTCGAGAACATCTAACTTCCATAATAAGATTTTCACTCTGCAGCGGAGAGTGCGCTGATATGAAACATTCGAGGAGATTTAAACTGTGTCCCGGACCGAGACTCGAACTCGGGACCTTTGCCTTTCGCGCGCAAGTGCTCTACCATCTGAGCTACCCAAGCATGACTCACGACCCATCCTCACAGCTTTATTTCTGCAAGTACCCCGTCTCCTATCTTCCAAACTTTACAGAAGCTCTCCTGCGAACCTTGCAGAACTACACTCCTGAAAGAAAGGATATTGTGGAGACATGGCTTAGCCACAGCCTGGGGGATGTTTCCAGAATGAGATTTTCACTCTGCAGCGGAGTGTGCGCTAATATGAAACTTCCTGGCAGATAAAAACTGTGTGCCGGGCCGAGACCCAGACTCGGGATCTTTGCCTTTCGCGGGCAAGTGCTCTGCCAACTGAGCTACCCAAGCACGACTCACGCCCCGTCCTCACAGCTTTCTTTCTGCCAGTACCTCCTCTCCTACCTTCCAAACTTTACAGAAGCTCTCCTGCGAGCCTTACAGAACTAGCACTCCTGAAAGAAAAAATATTGTGGAGACATAGCTTAGCCACAGACTGGGGGATGTTTCCAGAATGAGATTTTCACTCTGCAGCGGAGTGTGCGCTGATATGAAACTTCCTGGCAGATTAAAACTGTGTACCGGTCCGAGACTCGAACAGGTTCGCAGGAGAGCTTCTGTAAAGTTTGGAAGGTAGGAGACGAACTACTGGCAGAAGTAAAGCTGTGAGGACGGGACGTGAGTCGTGCTTGGGTAGCTCAGATGGTAGAGCACTTGCCAACGGAAGGCAAAGGTCCCGAGTTCGAGTCTCAGACCGGCACACAGTTTTAATCTGCCAGGAAGTTTCAACGTCTAACTTGTGCGTTAACAGTTTACAGGAAATCACTCATTCGTTGGAAAACGTGCCCAAACGAAAGGCCGAGAAGCTTGCAACAGTAAAAAGATCTAATTCACGATGAAATTTCCAGAATTCCTCCAGCACTTACGAATGATGCGTTCAAAAATTGAGTGAAACGCCTCGAGCATTCTGTAGCCGCGCATGGTCGTCATTTGTCCGATATAGTATTTCATAAATAAATTTGAATAAATGATGTACCATGTGTAAATGTTCAACTATGTTTCGCGATTAGTTCCTGTGTTATTCAACTTTGAAATCGTCAAACCATTGTGAAAAACACTGTAGAATAGACAAAGCCAGGCTGAGATTCATTGACAGATTCTTTAGAAAGAATTAATTCATCCATGAAAGAAGTTGTCTTTACAATACTCGTTAAACGATTCTTGAGTATCTTTCATCACCGAGTTCTTTCATCACCGAGCGAGGCGGCGCCGTGGTTCAAATGGTTCTGAGCACTATGGGACTTAACATCGGAGGTCATCAGTCTCCTAGAACCTAGAACTACTTAAATCTAACTAACCTAAGGACATCACACACATCCATGCCCGAGGCAGGATTCGAACCTGCGATCGTAGCATCAAGCAAATGCCAGGATGGTCCTTTTGAAGGGGCACTGCCGATTTCCTTCGCATCCTTTCCTAATCCGACCTTGTGCTCCCTCTCCAATGACCTCGTTGCTGACGGGACGTTGAACACTAACCTCCTCCTATTAAGTATTTTTCAACATTTTGGGACCTTTACCAAGTAGCTATAACACAAGATACAATGAAGATCAGCACGTTTCGTTAAAAGGTCGTTTACTCGGCTCGGAAAAGTTACAGAGAGACTGAACAAACTTCACTGGCAGACGCTACAAAAGAATCTTTGTTAATTGAAGAGAGCTCTGCTAGCGAAATTTCAAAGGGTGCGTTGCGGAAAGAGTTGGGCAACATTGTACTTCCGCCCAAACACATGTAGACATGTGATTATGGCGATAAAATCAAAGGAATCTCATCTGGAGCTTCACCGACAATCGTTCCTCCGAAGCGCCATCAGGAGAAGGACACAAGACAGTACTCCCAGATGTACCCTCCGCCACGCTCCGTAATGTGGCTTGCAGAGTAAGCTTGAGCGTTTTCCCCTATCCGCAAAGGCGAAGACGGCACTGAAAGGGTGACAATACCTGCGGACGAGGAACTCGATCCGGCGAGAGATGGCGAATGTGCTAATGCGCCAGAAAACAATGGCAGAAATCGCATCATAAGCTATGGTGCAGGATGCACAGAAGCTTTGAACGAAGAGGAAATAAGTCGCGAAAATACATTACTAGCCATTAAAATTGCTATACCAAGAAGAAATGCAGATGATAAACGGGTATTCATTGGAGAAATATATTATACTATAATTGACATGTGATTACATTTTAACGCAATTTGGGTGCATAGATCCTGAGAAATCAGTACCCAGAACAACCACCTGTGGCCGTAAAAACGGCCTTGATACGCCTGGGAATAGAGTCAAATAGAGCTTCAATGGCGTGTACAGGTACGCCTACCCATGCATCTTCAATACGATTCCACAGTTCATCAAGAGTAGTGACTGGCGTATTGTGACGAGCCAGTTGCTCGGCCACCATTGACCGGACGTTTTCAGTTGGTGAGAGATCTGGAGAATGTGCTGGCCAGGGCAGCAGTCGAACATTTTCTGTATCCAGAAAGCCCCGTACAGGAGCTGCAACATGCGGTCGTGCATTATCCTGCTGAAATGTAGGGTTTCGCAGGGATCGAATATCGGATAGAGCCACAAATCTGAAATGTAACGTCCACTGTTCAAAGTGCCGTCAATGCGAACAAGAGCTGACCGAGACGTGTAACCAATGGCGCCCCATGCCATCACGCCGGGTGATACGCCGGTATGGCGATAACGAATACACGCTTCAAATGTGCGTTCACCGCGATGTCGCCAATCACGGATGCGACCATCATGATGCTGTAAACAGAACCTGGATTCATCCGAAAAAAATGTTTTGCCATTCGTGCACCCAGGTTCGTCGTTGAGTACACCATCGCAGGCGCTCCTGTCTGTGATGCAGCGTCAAGGGTAACCGCAACTATGGTCTCCGAGCTGATAGTCCATGCTGCTGCAAATGTCGTCGAACTGTTCGTGCAGATGGTTGTTGTCTTGCAAACGTCCCCATCTGTTGACTCAGGGATCGAGACGTGGCTGCACGATCCGTTACAGCCATGCGGATAAGATTACCCTCCTGAAGCCACCGATTCCATATTCTGCTAACAGTCATTGGATCTCGACCAACGCGAGCAGCAGTGTCGCGATACGATAAACCGCAATCGCGATAGGCTACAATCCGACCATTATCAAAGTCGGCAACGTGATAGTACGCATTTCTCCTCCTTACACGAGGCATCACAACAACGTTTCACCAGGCAACGCCGGTCAACTGCTGTTTGTGTAAGAGAAATCGGTTGGAAGTTTTCCTCATGTCAGCACGTTGTAAGTGCAGCCACCGGCGCCAACATTGTGTGAATGCTCTGAAAAGCTAATCTTTTGCATATCACAGCATCTTCTTCCTGTTGGTTAAATTTCGCGTCTGTAGCACGTCATCTTCGTGGTGTAGCAATTTTAATGGCCAGTAGTGTAAATAGGGCTATATTGTAGAACTTCCCTAGTACCGTCTGTGCTGGTTTCGTCGGAAATTGTCGTGTCATGGCTTTCCGTGATGTGGGCGCAGCCCCTGCTGCTATCGCCTCCGCCTGCGTCAGGGACGGAAGCCCCACAGGGTGGAAGCCTTGTTGGTTGGCGCCGATGTCCCGTGACATCCTGACTCATGTCGCCGGCAGCGTGGAAGAAAAGGCAGGACGAGGGGAGGCCGCGTAGTTCTCTTTTTTATAGGTCGCTGACTGAAAAGGAAAGGGGAATGCTCTTATCATATCGTTCGTGACGAGTAATACATTTAAGAAAGCGTCTGTGAAATTTTTAACTGGCACCAAAGGCAGGAGGTGTAGAGGCACTCAGCTGACTAAGCGCCACAACTTCCTGTTAGGCCATCTACTCTCTGACCTCTGTTGCTACGGTGTCACGAAAGTAGTGTAATGCAGTCTCACAAACATAGCTTTTAGTGTAACGCTTGTTAACAGACATGATTCGTCGCAACAAATAGCGAAAAATGACTCGGGTGGAAGTATACGATAACAGAAGCAAAAAACGTTCCAGTAAATATGCGGGTGTGAGCCACTACTGATTTCAGCATGATATACAGGATGGTCCAATCATCGTGACCGGGCCAAAGATCTCACGAAATAAGCGCCAAACGAAAAAACTGCAAAGAACGAAACATGTCTAGCTCGAAGGGGGAAACCAGACGGCGCTAGGGTTGGCCCGCTAGATGGCGCTGCCATAGATCAAACGGATATAAACTGCGTTTTTTTAAATAGTAACCCCCATTTTCATTACATATTCGTGTAGTACGTAAGGAAATATGAATGTTTTAGTTGGACCACTTTTTTCGCTTTGTGATAGATGGCGCTGTAACAGTCACAAACATATGGCTCACAATGTTAGACAAACAGTTGGTAACAGGTAGGTTTCTTAAATTAAAATACACAACATAGGTGCGTTTGAACATTTTATTTCGGTTGTTCCAATGTGATATATGTACATTTGTCAGCTTATCATTTCTGAGAACGCATGCTGTTACAGTGTGATTACCTGTAAATACCACCGCTTCCCGCGCCCGGGTTCCCGGGTTCGATTCCCGGCGGGGTCAGGGATTTTCTCTGCCTCGTGATGACTGGGTGTTGTGTGATGTCCTTAGGTTAGTTTTAAGTAGTTCTAAGTTCTAGGGGACTGATGATCCTAGATGTTAAGTCCCATAGTGCTCAGAGCCATTTGAACCATTTTTTGTAAATACCACATTAATGCAATAAATGCTCAAAATGATGTCCGTCAACCTCAGTGTATTTGGCCTTCCGTAATGTTCACACATGCATTGACAATGCGCTGACGCATTTTGTCAGGCGTTGTCGGTGGATCACGATAGCATATATCCTTCAACTTTCCCCACAGAAAGAAATCCGGGGACGTCAGAACCGGTGAACGTGCAGGCCATAGTATGGTGCTTCGACACCCAATCCACCTGTCATGAAATACGCTATTCAATACCGCTTCAAACGCACGCGAGCTATGTGCCGGTCATCCATCATGTTGGAAGTACATCGCCATTCTGTCATGCAGTGAAACATCTTGTAGTAACATCGGTAGAACATTACGTAGAAAATCGGCATACACTGTACCATTTACATTGCCATCGATAAAATCCTTCCTCCCACAATACCGCGACATACATTAACCCGCCAAGGTCGCTGATGTTCCACTTGTCGCAGCCGTCGTGGTTTTTCCGTTGCCCAATAGTGCATGTTATGCCGGTTTACGTTACCGTTGTTGGTGAATGACGCTTCGTCGCTAAATAGAACGCCTGCAAAAACTCTGTCATCCTCCCGTAATTTCTCTTGTGCCTAGTGGCAGAACTGTACAGGAGGTTCAAAGTCGTCGCCATGCAATTCCTGGTGCATAGGAATATGGTACTGGTGCAATCGATGTTGATGTACCATTCTCAACGCCGACGTTTTTGAGATTCCCGATTCTCGCGCAATTTGTCTGCTACTGATATGCGGATTAGCCGCGACAACAGCTAAAACACCTACTTGGGCATCATCATTTGTTGCAGGTCGTGGTTGACGTTTCACATGTGGCTGTTCACTTCCTGTTTCCTTAAGTAACGTCCGGCGAACGGTCCGGACACTTGGATGATGTCGTCCAGGATACCGAGCAGCATACATAGCACACGCCCGTTGGGCATTTTGATCACAATAGCCATACATCAACACGATATCGACCTTTTCCGCAATTGCTAAACGGTCCATTTTAACACGGGTAATGTATCACGAAGCAAATACCGTCAGTACTGGCAGAATGTTACCCGATGCCACGTACTTATACGTTTGTGACTATTACAGCGCCATCTATCACAAAGCGAAAAAAGTGGTCCAACTAAAACATTCATACTTCTTTACGTACTACACGAATATGTAACAAAAAATGGGGGTGTCCTATTTTAAAAAACGCAGTTGATATTCGTTTGACCTATGGCAGCGCCATGTAGCAGGGCAACCATAGCGCCATCTGGTTTCCCCATTCAAGCTAGACGAGTTTCGTTCTTTGTAGATTTTTCATTTGATGCTTATTTTTTGAGATATTTGGCCCGGTCACTATCAATGGACCACCCTGTATTTTCCTAGATAGTGCAAATGTATTTGAAATGTAAACTTTCCGAATAAATCTCGTCTAACTGAAACACAATACCCATCACCAATGGTTGGCGAATGTGATACATTCATGACGGGGCGCGGGCACAATTTGTTGCTGATCGTGGACGACATTTAGCTCGACAACATGGTCCCAGATGGAGAGACCGAGCAGGGCTTCTGCCTTGGCCTCCTGGATTACCTAACCTCAATCTCTCTCGACTTGTCAGTCTCCGGTTATCTCAGAAATGATGTGTACTGCACTCCCGTCGATACAGCTGCAGAACTGGAGCAACGAATTGTGCAGTCATGTCAAGATTTACGAAATGAACCATGGGCGTTTGAAGGACGACCTCACAATTGCCCTAAATGCGACGACTACATGTGGAACATCGTATTTAACAGATGCCAATGTAGAGTGGCAACTAGCTGACCCTTAACATAGACAAATATAATGTATTGCGAAAACATAGAAAGAAGGATTCTTTATTGTATGATTATATGATAACGGAACAAACACTGGTAGCAGTTACTTCTGTAAAATATCTGGGAGTATGCGTAAGGAACGATTTGAAGTGGAATGATCATATGAAATTAATTGTTGGTAAGGCGGGTGCCAGGTTGAGATTCATTGGGAGGGTCCTTAGAAAATGTAGTCCATCAACAAAGGAGGTGGCTTACAAAACACTCATTCGACCTATACTTGAGTATTGCTCATCAGTGTGGGATCCGTACCAGGTCGGGTTGACAGAGGAGATAGAGAAGATCAAAAGAAAAGCGGCGCGTTTCGTCAAAGGGTTATTTGGTAAGCGTGATAGCGTTACGGAGATGTTTAGCAAACTCAAGTGGCAGACCCTGCAAGAGAGGCGCTCTGCATCGCGGTGTAGCTTGCTGTCCAGGTTTCGAGAGGGTGCGTTTCTGGATGAGGTATCGAATATATTGCTTCCCCCTACTTATACCTCCCGAGGGGATCACGAATGTAAAATTAGAGAGATTCGAGCGCGCACGGAGGCTTTCTGGCAGTCGTTCTTCCCGTGAACCATACGCGACTGGAACAGGAAAGGGAGGTAATGACAGTGGCACGTAAAGTGCCCTCCGCCACACACAGCTGGGTGGCTTGCGGAGTATAAATGTAGATGCAGATGTAGAGAAAATTGTATCAGGTGAGGTGTTGAAGTAGTACCGTATTTCTTGGTAATGTAGGCCGTTAGTGAAAGTTTAGCTCAATTATATGGAAACTTAATCAAAAAGTTTACTTTTCAAGTAAATTTAAACCATCTAGGACAATATTTCCCGCTGAAGTCAGTGGCGGCTAGCAGTTGTCTTGTAAATGGCTTGGCTGTGGTGCCCTGTTTACGGTAACGCTTTTGGTTCTGTATTCGTACACTTTCAGACGTGTCAGATTTCGCTGTTAATTATGATACACCCTGTATAGACTAAGGTTCGTTCAATGGCGCCACAGAGATCGTCAGTGGGGCTGTGGTCAAATGGTCCAGGAGGCCATACAAGCGTCTCATGTCCGCGCACTGCTCTTCAAACATTCTGACACAATTTAAGAGCGATGGTTAGTTCACTGAGTTCTGAGGGACGCTAGAGACCGACAAACGATCAAACACGATCGGACAGTAGGTTCCTGCATGAAAAAAGGGAAGGAAGATTAGGATTTAACGTTCCGTCGTTTAGGAAGTCAGCAGACGCGAATATCCGGCACAGTTTGGAGAAAGATAAGGAAGGAAATCGGTCACGTCCTTTTCAAAGAAATCGTCCCAGTATTTGCTTTGAGCTATTTGGGAAAATCAGGAAAACCTACAACTGGATGGCGGGACGAGAATTTGAACCACCGTCCGCTCAAATACGAGTCCAGTGTGATTCTTGTACCGCTCGGTGTTGAGAGACAACTGAAGTAGTGTAAAGGGCCTCATTTTTGCCCCTGAAACATACCCCGCATGAGAGTACATCCACCTGATCGTCGCCATGCATCGCAATTCATCTGTGCTCCCAAAGTTTCCAATCCTTCAAGCGATGTGTCCCGGAATTCGTGCTGATTCCTGTACCGTTTAGCGTTTGCTCAGCAGAGGTATGCTTGTGGGGTGGTTGCTTCTGTATGGGATGAGGAGGAAGAGGTCGGGAATCGTATGCTTCTTCACCGATGAATGCTGTCCAGTTTTACTAAATGACTTGATAACAATCTGACCCGTCTATTCACTGTTATTATCGAAGAAAGTCGACGGCGACCATCATCAATTTTCTGCTGCCCTCGGCAGTTACCTCTGGCGATGCTGATTTTTCACGTGTCGAGGAACCGACCGTACACCCTTGGCATACTGACCAACCTAAACTTTAGTCGCTGCACGACCACGGAGCTGGCTGGAGTGCTCTGTGGATCGAGGAAAAAAAATGGTTCAAATGGCCGTGAGCACTATGGAACTTAAATGCTGAGGTCATCAGTCCTCTAGAACTTAGAACTGCTTAAACCTAACTAACCTAAGGACAACACACACATCCATGCCCGCGGCAGGATTCGAACCTGCGACCGTAGTAGCAGCGCGGTTCCAGACTGTAGCGCCTAGAACCGCTCGGCCACTCCGGCCGGCCGATCGACAAACCACAAGGGTGCGTCTTGCTCATCCAACGCTCCATCATCACGGCGACGGTCAGAAAAAAGTGTGATGACTCTCTCTCCTGGAGCTACCTCTTACGCAAATGTTCATGAGAACAATTGGGAGACCCTGATTTCGGACTGTTGTTCGAACAAGGTAGGACAGTGGCTAATCTGGACAGGTGTACTGGGGTAAAGTGGTCCAAGGCTCTATTAGACAATGAGATTTATGTTTTCTACTGTTTCTCCAAATATTTACAATGAATACTGGAATTTTTCCTTAAAAACATGGCTGCCAATTCCCCGTTCAAATCACGACAAAGAAGAACAACGCAACGTCTGTAGTAAGGTAGTGTCAAAGGATGCTAACCGTAATTGTTTTCTTCCATCTTAATATGAACCTACGACTGATTACGGCACTTTAATATTTACATTCACCTACACTATGTACACTTGCGTGCGCACTGACAAGCTGGACCGAGCTTCGGATAGTGTTTTTAACTGTAGTGAGGTCTGTGACTGGCAAGATGAGTCATTTCTCAGTTCACAGGAAGGAAAGAGTATTCAACCGGTGACACCTTCAGTTCTAGTAACGCACTAGAATCTTCTGTTGTCCTTCCTGTTCATGACACGTTTCGATTTTGCATTAATGAATTACTGAACATACATTTCAGTACTTTGTAAAATAGAAATACAAAATCATTATTTTTCAACGTATGATAATCTATATTGAATCTAGCTGGAAAAAAAGAAGAAATACGTTCATCCGACATAAAAAAGATTTGGAAAATGTTGAATTATTACCATTCTCACAAAGAAAGCCATATTTTTAACTTATCCGATGTTACTGTGGTGCAGAAATGACAGCTGTAGTGAGTATTCTGGCACTCTGTGTCTTTCTCAGAACTGGATGTCTGTTTATCATTCTAAAATCAGAAAATAATATTATTTCATGAGTGATGGCTAGAGAACACCTCAACAACTTTCTGGGCATAGGCTCATTGTCAGACAGCAGCGAGAATTTCTTGTGAAAACTTCTCAGTTTCCTCTTGAGGAAATGTTCCACTTTACACATTGCAACATAGAGGTCTGAGTCGCGAGTACGAGATATGGATCCATAGTCAGCTCGCCGTTCAGCATGTCACATGTCAACAAAGCAGACCACCATGTTGTAATGTACTAAGTAAAACTTTTCCTCATAAGGAAAATGTGAAATTTGTACGAGAAATCCTCGCTGCTCTGACGACGGACCTTAGTCGGAACTAATTATTCTGAAATAAATTCATTCAGAACGAGTGGCTGTTTACAGCTTGCTGTTTAGTCGGTATACGAACTGTGTGATTACTGACGTCGTGTATGTTCACAATACTGTGAATATTTAATGAATGTCTGGATAATCGTTACACCGCACCTTCAAATGAAAAAACACACCCACGCGCTCATACACTCGCCCACGTACCTATCAATACTTCCACCCACGCGCATAGATGCTGCCTGTAGAGCCATTACAATTTATCTGGTAATGAACGGAAGCTTCATTAACACTCTATAACGTCCATTAACGTATTTTCAAGTAAAATGTGTTGCGCATTGTAATATTCGGTGCGAGTCCGCCCTTAGTAAACCATTAATCTGATAATATGTATGTTTACGTAAGCAAATATTACATATTGGTTTGAGAAAATAACGAGCATAGATTTCCTAATACTGAATGCTCGTTAAATGGGTATCAACAGAAGTTATGTCAGTTGCTGTTGTTAGTTCAAAACATATCGTTATACGTTGTATATAACAAAGGATGAACTAAAGGGAAGGAAGATTCTTGTTTAACGTTTCGTCGACGACGATGCCGTTATCTGGTGTCCGTTTTTTCGGACATATCTGAAAGAACAGACAAAACATGTATATAATTATGGCAAGGTCGGCCAATGATTTCTTCACAGTAGTAAGTAGTATGTGGATAAGTTGACAGTCTGGGTCTGACAGGAAGCGTGCTAGTGTAGTCCATCCTGTTGCGAAGATTATCGTTTTCAGGAGGCTTTGTAGTCAGAACGTATGCCTAGTAAGCAAGAGACCAGGCTTCGAATCCCGGTCCGGCACAAATTTTCATCTATCCCCATTAATTTACATCAATGCGCTCTCACAGCCAATGTCTGTAATTCCCTTGTGTCTGAAATGATTGAGATAAACCGGGGGCAACCCTAAGTGGATGGCCGGAGGAGTATTCGAGTCTTGCTCCTACCGAATCAGATTCAAATGTGATACTTCGCTCGGTAAAGAACACATCATTTTATACAGAACTTCTTACGGATGAAACTTCCTGGCAGATTAAAACTGTGTGCCGGACCGAGACTCGAACTCGGGACCTTTGACTTTCGCGGGCAAGTGCTCTACCAACTGAGTTACCCAAGCACGACTCACGCCCCGTCCTCACAGCTTTACTTCTGCCAGTACCTCGTCTCCTACCTTCCAAACTTTACAGAAGTTCTCCTGCGAACCTTGCAGAACTAGCACTCCTGAAAGAAAGGATATTGCGGAGACATGGCTTAGCCACAACCTGGGGGATGTTTTCAGAATGAGATTTTCACTCTGCAGCGGAGTGTGCGCTGTACAGCAATCGGATTTTTGTAATTTTTTATATTATGGTATATGTAGTTCAGAGCTCAAATATCAATCTACTGAAGCAGACCGATGCAGCTCTCAAAAATTTTCGAGACGTTTTTCGAGCGCCCTTAACCCTCACGTAAGATTAGTTTTATTCATTAATTGGTTTATTTTTGGATAGGCAGTGTTGCTATATGGAAGAACGTCCGCTTCCCATGTAAGAGTCCTGGCTTCGACTACTTAGTGACGCATATTTTTAACCAAAAGTGTAAGTTCTACGAGGATTTCCCTGAAGTGTAAAATACATGAAGATGGAAAAAAAAATCAGTTGCGCTCGAGACTTGATATTCGCTGGATTGAGTCTCGTTTTCGTCATTATTATTATTTTATTATTATTTATTCAGTTCGAATATCTACGTGATTCAAATACAAAATTCATCAAATATATGCTGATTAATATATACGAGGGTAAGTCAATTATTATCCGCAAAGTAGTTATAAAATTTTATTGTAATCAAATAGGAAACTTACAGGAACATAATTTTTAGACAGTCTCCTTGCGTTTCAACGCACTTGGTCCATCGTTGTACAAGCTTCCTGATGCCCTCATAGAAGAAGGTTCTCGGTTGAGCTGTGAGCCAAGAATGCACCGCTTCTTTCACTGCTTCGTCCGAGGCAAATCGACGGCCCCTTAATGCCTGTTTGAATGGACCAGAAAAGTAATACTCAGAAGGGGCAAGATCGGGGCTATATGGAGGATGATCCAGTACTTCATATCTGAGTTTCTGGAGCGTTTAAGCAGTGTGGGCAGCAGTATGCGGATGGGCATTGTCGTGCAACAACGCAACGCATTTTGACAGCAATCCTCGGCGTTTGCTTCGAATTGCAAGCTTTAACCTGGCAGTAAGCATCTCACTGTAACGTACACTGTTCACTGTTGTGCCCCTTTTTTCATGGTGTTCCAGTACTGGATCTTTTGCGTCCCAAAAAACAGTAAGCATCAGTTTTCCTGCGGACGGTTGGGTCTTGAACTTTTTCTTGCATGGTGAATTTGGATGTTTCCAATCCGTCTGCCGTTTACTCTCCGGCTCGTAATGAAGGATCCATGTTTAATCACCAGCAATGATCCTGTCTAAGAAGTTGTTCCCTCCGTTACCACAGCGTTCCAAATCTTTTTTGCAGATGTCCAAGCGCGTTTGTTTATGCACAAAATTTATGAAACCAAAGTCTGTTGTAGATGATTTCGTAGGTAGAAACGTGTCTGATTTGCAGACGATGTGCCACTTCGTCAATAGTTCATCGTCTGTCTAAGACAATCATTTCACATGAACGCTCGATGGTTTCTTCATTTGTGGCGGTAAACGGTCGTCATCATGCGTAACGCTTGGGCAACCACTTAGGAATTTTTCAATCCATTCGTAGACACTCCGTTGTGGAAAAACACAGTTCCTGTACTGTACTGAAAGTCTTCGATGAATTTTGGCCCTGATACGCCATCCGGCCACAAAAAACGGTTCACTGAACGTTGCTCTTCTTTGGTGCAAATAGACAGCAGAACAGCCATGATTAACAGCACGGCAGCGATAACAAAACTAACCTAGCAGCTTGCAAATTGCAAAGATACAACAACAAATAAGCAATGCTTGCGTCATCAAACTAAAACGACAGTCATACCAAAATAAATAAAAATATAACTAAATTGCGGGTAATAATTGACTTACCATCGTATTTAATGGTCATTTTTATTAAAAATGCACGTTTTCTTATTTCTAATTACATTCCGTACGCAAAAATCAAGTTTTCGTGGCAAACATTATATCTTAATTACCGACCTTTTGTAAAAGATTGTTAACGAAGATATTCAATTTAAAAGAAAAAATTACGAATAATTTTTTTCATCTTTATGTATTTTACATTTCACAGAAATGATCACAGAATATATACCCTTGTTTAAAATTCTTCCAAACCCAGTAATCGAGCCCAGGTCACACGGCAGTCGATTGAGGGTATTAAAGACGCTAAAGAAATGTCCAAGTCGATTTTCCCGAGAATTTTTCAGAGTGACATTCCCACGCTTCGAAAGATTAGTTCTTGTATTGCGGAATTTACTTTCTGTAAATGTGTATATTAAAAAAAAATGGGTGCCGTGTTGTCTCCTTGTCAGCAAAGAAAAACCCTAGGTAGCACCGGGAATCGAACTTAGGCCCTCTGTGTGCAGTCTGGTTCACTGATTGCACAACTCTGGATGTACATGGAGCTGGACACATCTGTCGCGCCTAAGTTGACGAATATTAATTGTTCAGTTGTTCGTGAGAGACTCCGTTTCATCAGTACCTACATGCATAATCTGCAGACCAAGGTGAAGTGTATGGCAGAGGGTACTTCCCGCTACACCACGTATTACAGTTTCTTTCTATTCTATTAGGGTACGCGGCACGAGAAGAATGGCTACTTAAACGTCTCTGAGCGCGCTGTAATTAGTCTAATATTTTCGTCTCGGTCACTAAAGTATTGATAGGCAGCAGGGCATAGTATACTCCTAGGTTCCTCAATTAATTCGGGTTCTTAAAAACTTCTGTCTGCCTCCGTAGCTGAATGGTCAGTGCAGCTAACTGCCATCCGAAGGACTCGGATTCGATTCCCGGTGCTCCCGGCGGTTTCTCTTTGGTGGGGCCCTAGAACAGGGTGCACGCACCCCCGCGAGACCAGCTGTAGGACTACTCGACCGATTAGTAGCGATTCCAAGATCAAGAAACCCAAAAAAGACTGAGAGAGTTGTGTGTTGACCACATGCCCCTCAATACCACATCCAATGACGTCATTGACAGAGGGTGACACGGCCTGGAGCCAGAATGCGGAACTTTGTCTTTTTCTGCCTTTTCTTTTAAGTAGACTTTCTATCTGCAAGCAGCTAGTTCAGGTTTTCCAAGTATTTCGTGACACTCTCCAGTCAGTTAAACAAACCTGCGGCCATACGTGCTTCCCTTTGAATATGTTTATACCCCTTGTTAAAGTCATTTGGTATGGATCCCTTATATATAGTAGGATGTAGAGGCATATATCACTAAGGGTAAGATAGATACTGCCTACAGAAAAATTAAAGAGACCTTTGGAGAAAAGAAGACGACTTGCATGAATATCAAGAGCACAGATAGAAACCCAGTACTAAGCAAAGAAGGGAAAGCAGAAAGGTGGAAGCAGTATTTGGAGGGTCTATAAAAGGGCGATGTTCTTGAGGACAGTATTATAGAAATGGAAGAGAATGTAGATGAAGATGAAATGGGAGATATGATACTGCGTGAAGAGTTTGACAGAGCACTGAAAGATCTAAGTCGAAACAAGGCCCCGGGAGTAGACAACATCCCATTAGAACTAATGACAGCCTTGGGAGAGCCAGGCCTAACAAAACTCTACCATTTAGTGAGCAAGATGTATCAGACAGGAGAAATACCCTCAGACTTCAGGAAGAAAATAATAATTACAATCCCAAAGAATGCAGGTGTTGACAGATGTGAAAGTTACCGAACTATCAGTTTAATAAGCCACGGCTGCAAAATACTAACACGAATTCTTTAGAGACGAATGGAAAAACTGGTAGAAGCCGAACTTCGGGGAAGATCAGTTTGGATTCCGTAGAAATGTTGGAACAAGTGAGGCAATACTCACCCTACGACTTATCTTAGAAAATAGATTAAGGAAAGGCGAACCTACGTTTCTAGAATTTGTACACTTAGAGAAAGCTTTTGACAATGTTGAGTGGAATACTCTCTTTCAAATTCTGAAGGTGGCAGGGGTAAAATACAGGGAGCGAAAGGCTATTTACAATTTGTACAGAAACCAGATGGCAGTTATAAGAGTCGAGGGGCATGAAAGGGAAGCAGTGGTTGGGAAGGGACTGAGACAGGGTTGTAGCCTCCCCCCAGTGTTATTCAATCTGTATATTGAGCAAGAAGTAAAGGAAACAAAAGAAAAATACGGAGTAGGTATTAAAATCTGTGGAGAAGAAATAAAAACTTTGGGGTTCGCCGATGACATTGTAATTCTTTCAGACACAGCAAAGAACCTGGAAGGGCAGTTGAACGGAATGGACAATGTCTTGAAAGGAGGATATAAGATGAACATCAACAAAAGCAAAACGAGGATAACGGAATGCAGTCGAATTAAATCGGGTGATGTTGCCGGAATTAGATTAGGAAATGAGACACTTAAAGTAGTAAAGGAGTTTTGCTATTTGGGGAGCAAAATAACTGATGATGGTCGAAATAGAGAGGATATAAAATGTAGACTGACAATGGCAAGGAAAGCGTTTCTGAAGAAAAGAAATTTGTTAACATCGAGTTTAGATTTAAATGTCAGGAGGTTTAGACAAGAAGAGAATAGAAGCTTTCGAAATGTGGTGCTACAGAAGAATGCTGAAGATTAGATGTGTAGATCACGTAACTAATGAGGAGGTATTGAATAGAATTGGGGAGAAGAGGAGTGTGTGGCACAACTTGACTAGAAGGAGGGATCGGTTGGTAGGGCATATTCCGAGGTATGAAGGGATCACCAATTTAGTATTGGAGGGCAGCGTGGTGGGTAAAAATCGTAGAGGGAGACCAAGGGATGAGTACACTAAACAGATTCAGAAGGATGTAGGTTGCAATACGTACTGGGAGATGAAGAAGCATGCACAGGATAGAGTAGCATGGAGAGCTGCATCAAACCAGTCTCTGGACTGAAGATTACAACAACAACAACATTCTAAGATAGGACGTACAAGAGTTCTGTAAGGAGTCCCTTTGGAGACGGCCTATACTTTCCCAGTAATCTGACAGTGAATTGAACTCTGCCCCTGTTTTACCTATGGCTGAACTTAGGGGACCTTCCCATTTCATAATGCTGCGAATTGTTGCCTTGTTGCGGAAAGAGAGGAAGACGCCAGAAAATCGGTAGAAGGCACTAATTGTCCCTATATTCAAGAAAGGGAATAGGAAGGATGGCAGAAATTACAGAGGTGCCACACTGATACCACGCTGTGCAAACGTATACGAAAACATCCTGGAGAGCAGAATTTGAACATGGATCGAGAACAAATTGAGAGAGGAACAGCATGGGTTCAGACCTGGGAGATCAACTGTTGACCTCGTATTTGCAGTGAGGCAGCTCCAGGAGCATCACTACGAATTTGGCGACGAGCTTGTGATGGCCTTTCTCGATACAGAAAAGGCATCTGACAGCGTCTGTAGAAGAGAAGTCTGGGAAGCACTAGAAATGAAGGGAATGAAAAAATAGGCAACAAGCAGAGTGGAGGAGATGTACTGTGGAAGTCCGAGTTGTATGAAAGAGGTAGATGAAAGGACGGATTGGTTCCAGCAAACAACTGAGATGCGATGGAAAACGACAGGAGGAAGACCGGCGGATAGATGGGTGAAAGGTGTGGAGGAGTGTAGTTGAAAAAAGAGGCAAAGACTGGACCTGAGTGAACACAAAAATATGGTGGAAAAACAGGACTAGAAGGCGGGGGTTATGTTCAAACAGACCAAGCCTGCGACTGGAAATTGTTCAAGATGATGAGGTGGTACTTGTATGAGCTGACCTGCTCACCGATACTGAGGTCATAGGATACTATTTTTCTTCGTTTAATGAAGTGCACAATTTTACGTTTATGTACATTTAAAGTAAGTTGAAGATCATTGCACCACTTTGAAGTCTTACCAAGGTCTGGTTGAATATTTGCGCAGCTTTCCTCAGACAGTACTTCATTAAGTATACATCAAAAAAAGTGTTACATGATCCTGATATCTCGTGCAGGCATGTTGCTATTGTTATCGTTGCTCTTCCAAGAATACCCCTGAATTTGTTTATAAACGTACACACAATTAACATGACCGCTACCTACTGGTAAAGTCCCGCACTCGAACGGACTGCAGCATTTCAGCTGGAAGCAAAGCACCAGTAGTGACGCATTATAGACGTCTGTAGAACAGTAGAGTGGACATTCATCACGCAAGGAAAGACAGTTGCCACCAGTGATCGGGCTCGCATCATCACCTTACGCGCACAAAGGAAGTTGCTCGACTGGAGCACCGGAGTTAGAGTGATGTGGTGTGGACATGGAATCGGTTTCAATTAACAGGTAACGTTGAAAATAAGCCACACAGGCCATCCGTGTACAACAGGTGCACAGCATGATCGATATATACGAACCGTGCGCTAAGTGCTCCTCCAGAGCTGAATTCAGCTTTCGAAGAGGCTGCAGGACGGTATCGCATCGAACTGTTAGGAGGTGATTACATGATGCAAAATCGCCATTCCCGAAGACGTTGCCGACCTTCACTTTTTAGGCTAGGCGCAAATTGAGACGCATATAGCGCGGGTGGCGCGACGCAGCGCAGCGCGCATTTTTGTAACTTCAGAGGTTCAAATGGGACCGCGCAAATTGCGACGCGACGCGACTGGGACGCAACACGCGCCTGCGCCAGGTCGCGCGGCGTTGTGGTTGTGGCACAGTTTTTCGCGCAGCGCGTCGCGCGTGCCTCGCTAGCATCGTGGGAAATTTGAGGCAGGGAGCGGAAAAGTAGCCCGGCCATATGCTCACATCGGAACGGCGCGCATTAGCAGTGGTAGTATTGCCCATACGATAAATTTTGCCTTAAGGTACGTTGTCCAAGACGCGACACACACTAGCGGCTGCGACGGGTCGCTACGTGACGTCAGAAGTTGCCTGATGGCGCATGCGCAGTTCGAGTTTGGGATGCGACGCGCGACTGTTGCGGCAGCTGCCGCAGCACTGCACCAGTGAGCAGTGTTACGACGGAAGTCGGACGACACAAAGACGTACGGCTGCCAGAAAGATGTCGAGCCAATCAAGGAAAACTGAAATGAGCCACTCACAGGATGTGATGCTCTGTGAGCTGGCCTCGCAACATCCTTGCCTTTACGATTTGAAGAGCCCTAAATATAGGGACACTTTGTTCAGAGACAGAATTTGGGAAGAAATTGGTGCACAGTTGAAACTGGCACGTGAGTGAAATATATAATATTTTCCCATTAATGCAAATTTTTCAGGCCGGTTATGAAAATCAGTATAATCTATGCAGATGTAGAATTAGAATGATGAAAATGAACTTGAAGGTCAATTTTCGCATTACTCTTTTCTGTGACGATAAAAATTGAAAACGGCAAGTACATTAAAAATGAACAATCTAAAGTACAACGAGAACGTTACATTTTACAATACCTTTACTTTGAAAGTAAACGGTAGATTGGTGTCTTGATATTAAACCAATTTGAACGTTTTTTCGCTCTGTTGAAAAACGTAAATTTTTGACATTTGTTGGATTTGTTAGGACGTCTACTTCTACTTGGGTATCCTCGTCCAGGTTCAGAAGAAAATACTAGAGGTGAGTAATTTATCCTCTTCCCAAGAATGAGAAGAAAATATATTGAAGGCAGCATGTCTTTACTTTTAAGAAACCTACATTTTGTGGCATTTTAAATGAAATTGTCAAGAGCATATGGAGAAATATTAGTAATTCATACCGGAGAAACCTATGACATAAAATGGTTTCATTAGGTCCAAATGCGTCAGCGAAACAAAACAAATGCATTCTCTATCGTGTGATGACCACATGATTCACGTTGCGCGTCGACAGAACTGGCGGCTGGTCGCGACGCTCCCGGAGATATGTGAGCCCAAATCAAGGAAACGGAGATCGATATCATTCTGATCTCACCTTTAAAAATAATTTCGATATGTTAGCTTCTTTTCATCGGCAACGATGTATGACCTAACGTGAACCATAAGCAAAGTAGCCAGCGACCACATTTTTCACTGTACACAATTCAAATTTTATGCAGTAGGTTACTTGTAAATTAAGTATCGGAATAACTGTGACGAATATCGGAAAAATAGATACCTCATTATCAAGCTGTGATGTGAAACTGTAAGATACGCAAACATCAATTTTTTGTGCCTTTTACTTTCCTCACAATCGGTAGAGAAGTAATATACAGCGAAAAAAACACGCAAAACCGGAAGAGAGACTTTTCAATTTTTTAAAGTAAAAGGAGAATCTGTATCGAAAAACTAACTCTGGGAGCCGATGTAACTTTGTTCCATTAACATACAGTATTTTTTACAGCAAGAAAATCGGAATTCTTATTTTTCTTATGTATTTGAATCCGCCGCCGCCGACCGGAGCTTGGGAAACGGCGACGACTCCTGTCGTGTTGCGGCCGTGTTGCCGTCTGCCAGGGTGGGAAAAGAGGAGGGGGCAGCGTCGCAGTCGCAGCCAACTGTCGCGTCTTGCACAACGTAACTTTAGTGTGTACTAAATGTTATTGCCTTTGGGTAGTGTTTCGATTTTCCCCATTTAAACGCTCCAGCTTTCTTCGTTATTACATTATACTTTTCTGTTATTTATATCTGTATAGTTTTGTTTATCTTCTGTCAAGAAAATTGCATACTTCAGTAACTGATGAGCCATTGGCCGCTGGAACTGTATCATATGCCTCCACGAAGTTTTCAGATCGCAAGAAGGGACAGAGGGTAGTGAATAAGGAAGCAAGCAATATTATAAACTCATGTGGTTAAGAAGCAAGGGAAGAAAGTAAAACAAGGTTATCTCTTCGCTGCCTAGTATAGTGGCAGCCTGGCTAAGCGCAAATTGAGACGCGTACAGCACGTGTGACGTGACACTAGACTACAGCGCGACACGCACGAGTCACGCGGGTGCAGCGTATATTGCGACGCGTACACCAAACTCCGTACGCGCCGACTGGCCACGCTCTGCGCTGACAGAACCGATGCGCGCGCACCCTGCTATCTTTCTCAAACGATTTTACAGAAACCATTCACTGAAAATATTTGATTTTCGCCTTACTTGTAGCGTTATATGTCAGCTTCGCGGCGAAGTGCCCATCATCTCGCTAATGGTCATGCTTATTGAGATGTACACATTTTAGTAAGACACTACGCAAAACTCAAAAAGCTTGCAACGAAAATTAGGGGTCGCTATGATTTTGCGTTTGGTGCATATTACACCATATGTTGCTGCGTGCGAAATTTAGCTAATATACTGAATTTTTGTTTAGACTTGGGAGGAGGTTTCTATCTGTCCCCGATCTCAAGAAAATGAATCCTATGTAGCGCATTAACTCACGATCTCACGCCCACGGCAATGAAATATTCTTACATCCCTCGTATCTCCTAAACCGCTCGAGACATCGAAACGAGATTTTGGCGAGTGATGGTACACGAGGAGGAAAGTACTTTGCCAGTTCGTAAACACACTAAACTTTCTTATCTACGACGATATATCAGAAGTATTTTCTATTTTATTTTTTCATTCCAGTAACTGTAATTCTGTAAGAGTTATCGACTGCTATTGAGACAAGAGTTTCCTAGTATGAAAATAAACACGAAATTTCTTCTCTTATGGTACCACAAACAGACACTATGAGGTTTTTAGTCTCCAGTTACTTGTTTAATTAGACACTCTGTTTCAGAATTCTGTCACAATAGCTGCTGCAAAAAAGAGTTCGTGCAAATTGTATTGTGTTTTGGCAAAAGAAGTACTATCAAACCTGTCAAGAAGAGAAATATGGCCGTTACTCGTAAATGGTGATGCTTCTTGGAATGAAAAACGGTTAACAATTGACACAAACATAAATCGCCAACACTGTTAGAATTTTGGTTGAATCCCATAACCCATCGTATTTTTAACATTGAACGACTGTAATGGAAACTTACCAAAGGGATTTTATTCCTTTTCTTCATCTGAGCAATTTCAAAGTCATCATGAGCGTACCCTTCAGGCGGGATGACACGCACATGCCTGCCTCCTGCTGGTTACTCATCTACGCCTTGCCAAACTGACGATGCTTGATTCGCGGATAAAATAGTGTTATTGATAGAAGTAAACAATTGACACGTGGCGCAACACAATGGTCAGTGTATCGTCAGCAGCTGAGAATAATGCGCGCGACAAGAATGCGGAAGCTAGCCGAGTGTGCTTTGTGAGAGGAAGAGTTCACGTCGTTCGAAAAACATTGTCATGAAAGTAGATCTGCCTTTGTCAGCAATACATTTCAACAAATTAAATATATCAAATCAACACACTCTTTCACGATACTCACACTTCCGTAATAATACCAACCACTGCTTCATTTGTGTAGCCTGTTGTATAGTAAGTTTATTAATGCTCATAGTGTGTAGCGACCACTGAAATGCTTTGTCTTGTCGCGACGATCAGATTAAAACATTCTTATTCTTGAGGGCTTCTCGACTGTTTCTAGCTTCCAGTGGAAATGTGGTGTCCACATGTACGTAGTATAATGTCTCTTATTACATCCCTGGCCAAATAATGATAGTGAAACTTATGTACTTCATATCTCGGACCCTTTTTACCAAGGGGTCATACCTGTGGAAATTACGCCTTTTCGACTTTTTGTAACAGATTGTAGAGATATTCCAGCGTAACAGGCAGCACGTGTATAACCTTGTTTTACTTTCCTGTCTTGCTTCTAGATCACAGAATTTTATAACATTCCTTACTTCCTTATTCACTACCCTCACGATGAGTCGTCTGTCCCTCCTTACGTTCTGAAAACATTGTGCAGGCAAAAGATATATTTCCAGTTATTTCCAGTTGTTGAACTGTGCATTGTTCTTGACAAAAGAATAAACAAACAAAAAGTATACTGATATGTGTAACTGGTAACTATTATGAATTAACGAAAAGAAATGGAGCGCTTCAACGAAACACTACTCAGTGACAATAAAACTCAGTACTGAACCGTGGTAAAAATGGCTGTTTTGAAGAGCGCGCCGCAGCGCGTTGTGTGAAGCAGTGACCCTCCGGTGGCGCCGCTGTGGCAATCGCAGCTTTGGTGTCTCCCTCTGGTGGGAAAGGGGAAAGGCTGTCTGTTCACGTGCATTTAAGGGACGCTATGAGCTCCCCAGTTTGCCAAAACCCAGGCGATCATTGTAGGCAAAACCACCCCTTCCTTCCGCCTCCTTGATTTCTATCTCACCGTCTATGGCCGTCCCATTACCTTCACTCCCACCCTTAAGTACCTTGGCGTCACCCTCGATCGTCGCCTCTCCTGGACTCCCCATCTCCAGACAATCCAAGCCAAGGCACGTTCCCGCCTCCGTCTCCTCAAGCTCCTTTCCGGCCGTACGTGGGGACTGGACCCCTCCACCATCCTCCACACCTATAAATCCCTCATCTGCCCTATCCTTTGTTATGCCCATCCAGCATGGATCTCCACTCCCCCTACCTTTTATAAATCCCTCCAAATCCTTGAACGCCATGCTCTCCGCCTCGCCTATCGCATCCGTCTCCCCTCACCCACGCGGATCCTGTATGATCTCATCCCCTTCCCCCACCTCCTCCTTTTCCTTGAAAGGATACGGATCCTGTACACCTCCCGTAAACTTGATCCTCCTCACCCGCTCATATCCCTGATCCTCTCCCGTCCCCGCCCGCTGCTGCACCTGTATTCCCACGTCCCGCCCGGTCTCCATCTCTCCACCCTCCTTACCCTCTCCCAAGGTGGCTTCTGCCAGCTCCCTCTCCCTGATGATGTCCTCGTCCCCTCCATCTACCCCTCCTATCAACTTTGACCCAGCCCCGCCCCCCACTTCCGGTGTCCTTTCCTTTCGGCACCCTCCCTCCCTTCTCTTCTCTTCCCTTCTTTTTTCCTTTTCCCAGTCCCCTCCCTCCCCCCTCTTCCCCCGGGCTTCCTCTCCCCCTTCCTCCCTCCCCCCTATCTCCCCTGCCTGTGGCATCTCTACTCTCCCCTCTCGCTCTCCCACTCCCCTTCCTCCTCCTCCTCTCTTGGCAGGTCCCCGGACTCGCACACGCAAAGTGAACATTCGCGCACCGGAGATCATCGCCTTCTGTGTCTCGTGTGTGTGACGTCGTTTAGTGTTTTTGGTGTCCGCCGTCCCACTACTACGTTCACTTGTGCCGTCGGATTCGTCAGTGTTCTGTGCGCCGTGCCAACGTGTTTTCAGTGTTATCGTCACGTGTGAACGACTCCGTGTTTTTTGTGTCTCTGTGACCTCTCTCTTTTGCCCGTCACTTTGTATCATTATCATGCTCCGTTTCTTCTACTATTGTAAACGCTATGGCTGAAGAGCGTCGTAGTGTGCCGCTGACAGCCTACCTGATTTTGTACAGGCTTTAAAATAACAATAAAGTAAAAAAAAAAAAAACTCCACAGTTGGTCAGTCGGGTCAGTCTGGGAGAGTCTGGAGTCAGTCGGGGGTCAGTCTCTCGTCCCCAGCTTGCTAATCTGTCTCTCGTCCGAATTTGTGGCGCAGTGAGAGAACTCAACGAGTGGTCGCCCGGTCGGGAGCTTAGTTCCTGCATCTGAGTCTGCGCGTTAGGGCGCCAGTCTGCTCGAGTTGCTCAGGCAACGGTCATTGGCGGTTGGATCGATCGGTTGATCGGTCGCGCACTGAGGCACAAGATGACTTGTCCGCCTTGAGCGTCGACGCATGTGAGGTCGCCACGTGAGTCCAGTGGGCCGCGCCGTATAGTGAGGGGTAGTGGCTTCGCGGCCGACACGAGAGCAACAGGAGTCAAACCACGACATCGGTCTGGCCGGTGCGAACTGCGACGCCGTGAGGCGGGAGATCGGCGCGCCTTCCTGCGTCCGTTGAAGCGGTTGGCAGCGGACGGTTCGGGAGAGCGTTTTGGGGGTGCTGCGCCAGGTCTTCGCCAGAAATCGCAGTTTATTAGAAGTTAAGTGATTGGTGATATGTTGTTTCATTTACTTGTTAAATTCTACTTGTTTTCTTGGTGAGGTCACCAGCCGCTTTGTTTTGGGGTCGTCCCACCGTTCTCCATTTGCCCACCCGCGAGAAGGTGGTTATTTATGAATTGGGTGGTCCGTTTTTCCCTTGTGGAGTAGGGGTGGGTTACAGCAACCTGCGGTTCGAGTTGTTCGGTAATCTCCCTATCAATCTGCCATACGTTAATAGCTGCCTCTGTCATGTTTGTCGGATTCGGTGTGATAACGAATTTATTGCTAGAAGTGTAACGGCCTAATACCTGAAATATGTTTTTATCTTGCCTATCATCTTGAGAGGCGGTATATGTGTAGTGTAGAGCATGTTTGGCCAACTCTGTAGAATTTTATATAAGATTGCATTTCATGGGCTTTCATTTAAATGATCTTTTTAGTATATAAACTTGCCACGCTTTCACCGTAAGACTTTCTTAGAAGTTAAAATCAAGTTGCACCTTCGGTGGCAAGTTAATCTTTTAATTTTAGTGTTTTGTACCATTTCCATCCCTCCTATGGGGTGCGTAGTTTGTGTGCTTGTGTGAATTGTTAAAACTTTTACTTCAGGTAACCTGTGTGTTTCAGATTTGCACCTGTGTAGTCTTTCAGAGATTGTTGTGAGCGGTCGTGACTACGGCCGTGTCCAAAGGGAGCGACAAGGTTCTGAGCCCGAAACCTCATACACTCAAAAATTTGTTTCTTTCTGCCTCTGAATAAATTGTAACTTATATTTAGAGGATGCTTTCTGCTTATAATTTTAAATCTGTTTGTTAAAAGAAAAAAAGAAAAAAAACTTTTAGGAACAAAATTCCCATTTGTTAAAAGCAATTTTATTTTGATTTCATCAGTTACTCCCTGGCAACTAGTTCCACGCTCACATAGTGTGATTAAATGTGTTAATGTTCTTGATGAATCTAGTAAATAAAGTAAATTCTTAAGAAAAAGTTTTGAAAGTAAATTCACAGTTCAAGTATACCGTAATGCTAATTATTCGCAAGGGCAATACATATACATCCACTGACCATATGGCCATGCTGAAGTGAGCATATGACGGGAGTGCCTTCCCGCTTCCCGCCTCACCCCTCCCGCTGTGCTCGCGTGGTGCGCGGCGCGAGAAACTGTGCCTCAACCGCAACGCCGCGCGACCTGGCGCAGGCGCGTGTCGCGTCCCAGTCGCGTCGCGTCGCAATTTGCGCGGTCCCATTTGAACCTGCAATGTTACAAAAACGCGCGCTGCGCTGCGTCGCGCCACACGCGCTATACGCGTCTCAATTTGCGCCTAGCCTACAGACGGGCAAGAAATCATGCAGAATGGATGCCCGATGATTGGCGTCGGGTGTTGTTTACGGACGAAACTCGGATCTGTTTGTACCCTGATAATTGCAGAGAACGTATTTGGAGACAACCGGTAATCTCAAATGACTCCAACACTGCTTCCAATATGTGCAAGAAGGTGAGTGATGTTCTGGGTTGCCATTACATGGGACCACCATACACCTCTCGTGGTTGTTGAGGGAAATCTCACTGCTCTACAGTATGGAAGGAGATTGTGCAACCATAGTGGGCCCGAATCGCCAATATTTTGGTGACAATTTCATCTTGATGGATGATAACTTGCGTGCTCATGGTGCTGTCCTTCAGCATGCAATCGAACATATGTGGAATAGATCGAAACGAGCTGTTTTCCGACGTCGACAATGAACTGCCTTTGAAGAGTGGGGCAGTTTGAGTACCATGATGTCATCAATAGTACGCCAAGACGGACTGGAGCCTGCATCCGACCAAGGGGACGTTCCACCACGTAGTAGCGTTGTTCAAGACTGCTGTGAGAGAAAGGAAAAAAAAATCTTGGGTTTGTGTGTGTGTGTGTGTGTGTGTGTGTGTGTGTGTGTGTCTGTGTGTGTGTGTGATCTGGAAACATTGCAAATGAATATACACGCATGTCTGGGAGCCAATTTTTGTTTTCTGTGCTACGAATCCCGAAATAAAGCTCAAGCGATGCAAAATTTTTGTTGATGACGCTAGATAACTGCGTCATTTGCGAAAAGCCTGAGGTCATTATTAATATTGTTTGCAAGGTCATTAAGGTATAGTATGAGCAGCAAGGATTCGAACACGCCTGAAGTTACTTCTACTTCTGTCGACGACTCTTCATCCAAGATGATTCGTCTTTCCTCTTAAGAAATCTTAAATCCAGTCACACATTTTGTCTGATACTTCATACGGTCGTAATGTTGTTAATGAACGGTTGGTAAGGTGCAAGTAAGATACTGTGCGGAAGTCAGGAAATGCTGCACCCTCCTGATTGCCTTGATCCATGGCTTTCGGGATGTCAGAGGAAAGTGTGATCTGGTTTTCGCATAACCGTTGGCTGGCGCGGAGGGGGTTATTCTGTTCGAATACCTCATCAAATCTGAGCATTTCAGCTACTACATTACGAGAGCGTGCTGAAATGTAATGTTCTAAATGTTTTAGGTGACAACTATTAAAGATTTTTTAAATAAAATAACTGTTATTAACATTCTACAGTGACTATATGGAGGAATAAATATGCAGAGATGAAGAAAGCACTAAGAGTTTTCAGTAAAACGTTCGGAGGCACTTATTTTCAGCACGTCTTCGTATATTTGTTAAAGTTACTGATAAAGGGACATGATTCCTCTTTGAAATATAGCTTGGGGCGCTATGAGAGAAATCTTTGCCATCAGCAACTTTCAAAGATAGGTAGCAAAACAATAACTTAACTAAAGTAACTAACCAGTTACTGAGTATTCACGGTAATCACAGTAATTCGCTATCAGTACACTAGGGCATCTGTTTCCAAAGGGCGCACTGACTGAAAATTCATACTTCCACAGAAACTACCTGTGATTTCCGCGCAGCTGGAAATACTCGATTCCAGCTTTCTTAACATCTGAGAGAATAACGTGTACATGGACATGTGAATGACAGTTCAGAACATATACGGCTCACCATTAATGCCATCTACATGAAATTAAATGTTTACTCTACATAAACAAAGTCACCGAATCACGAGAGTGTTCAGAAAGGAATGCAGGGTAAGGGGAAGTCTAGACCAAGGCTGTCCAACCTTTTAGTTTACCTAGGCCACATTGGGAGTAGACGAGTAATTTTGGGCCGGACATAATACACTCAACACTAACAGTAATCGCTGAGTACAGAGAGAGAGAGAGAGAGAGAGAGATAGAGAGGGGGGGGGGGGGGGGGAGCGGGTCGGAGGTACTTTTGTTGTAATTTAGAATGTATTAATTTATGATTATTTATTCTAAAACGCAAGACAGTTAATTTGACATTTTATATATGAGATTTCATTAATAATTTTATATGGGACCTACAAGTAATTAAAAACGATAGAATTAATGTGAAGTTTGAATTTGGATTTGGGAAACTAACATATCAGCATCAGGTTATATCGAAGTGACTGCAGTTCTCAGGGTGTTCTCAAGGTGTTCATCTGAGATTTTTGTTCTATTTTTACTCTTTGTAGGCTTTACTCTTGAAAATAACTACAAAAAGAGGTATCTGCCTCTAGGCAGGTATGATTTGTAGAAGTCCAAGAAGGATATATTATCAAATTTTTCTTTTAGTTGGATGTCAGACTGCAACTCTATGCATTCTAGATGAAAATTTTCTTGCAATGTATCTTTACTGTCTGTAAAATGTGTCACATAAATAGAAAAATTTTGAACATTTTTTCAAAAATGAAATCGATTTTCAGATTCTTACAATTAGAAAAGTATGGCTACGTATTTCATCCCTTCTTTAGGATTGTTTTATCCAACGTGTTGAAATGAAAAAAAAAATGTTGGAATTTACTTGTGCTTTCCACAGTTTCGGTTTCGTTTAAAAAGCGTTTATTCTTTGAAACAGTGTACCGATAAGTAGGTTGCTACCTTGAAGACGCCTGTTTTAAGTCACCTAAATGAGCAGCCAAATCTACCAAAAATGCTAAATCTGCCATCTAGTTAGCGTCACGTTCTGACACAGGTCAGTGTGTACCAGCCCATGTGCAACTAGAGAGATCGTCTGGATTAAAAAGGTGCGCTAGCATTTCATATTATAATAGTGACATTGAGTAGTGTTAATAGTAGGTATAAGGCTATTTAACAGCTCGCGAAAGAGATGAGAACAATAATTTATAGTCTTTTTCCAATCAGTAAATAATGTGTTGCAGGTCAGATATGTGGTAGTAGACCATTAACCAAGTGCACTGGCATTTCGTTCACAAATGAAGAGAAGGAAGATCTATGTGTAACGACCAGTCATCGCTAATGCCATTACAGACGGTGCCCAAGATTGGACAGTGAGACTGAACAAAGAAAATAGCGTTTTCTGCCCTAACCGTTTTAGGAAAAGGGCATCAAACTGAAATCTAGATGACTGGAAGGCGATCGTTAATAAAATGAAATAGTTACTTCCACTTCCACAGCACGGATCACTATGAACATTACTATATTTTATTGGCCTTACAGCGGTTATGTTATGGAGCCCCGAAATATTTCCGAGTTGCTCGCTGAAAGCCAGTTCTTGAAAGTAAGTGAGCTATTTTTGCGAGGTATTCAACGCTTTTCTTCACCTTTCAAGCAGTATTTCAGTGGTTCTCTCATATGATTCAAACAATCGAGAGACGATTCGTGCAGTTGTTGCTCGTATCTTAGACCAAAGATGATATACACTGCATATGACGTCATTATATTGAAACCCGTGGCAAAGATAAATACACGCCTGAACACGCGTTTGTGTGACGTCAGCACTGTAGTGTTCGCAGCGAACTGATACTGTAATTCTGCTTCACTTTCACCGAAGATAGCAATGTCATCAGCAAATCTTATCATTGATACCTTTTCACCACGAATTTCAGTCCTACTCTTGAACCTTTCTTTTATTTCCGTCATCGCTTCTTCCATGTACAGACTGAACAGTAGGGGAGAAAGGCTACATCCATGTTTTTATATCCTTTTTAATCCGTGCACTTCGTTCTTGGTCTTCCACTCTTATTGTTCCCTCTTGGTTCTTATACATATTGTATATTACCCGTCTTTCTCTATAGCTTACCCCTATTTTTCTCAGAATTTCGAAAATCTTGCACCATTATAGAGCTTCGAACTCTTTTTTCATGTTGACAAATCCTATGAACGTGCGTTGATTTTTCTTCAATCTTGTTTCCGCTCTCAACTGGGTCAGAACTGCCTCTCTGTTGCCTTTACCTTTCCTAAAGCCAGACTGATCGTCCTCTAAGAGATCCTCTATTTTCTTTTCCATTCTTCTGTATATTATCTTTGACAGCAATTTGGATGCATAAGCTGTTAAGCTGACTGTGCCAAAATTCTTGCACTTGTCGGCTCTTTATATCTTCACATTTGTGTGAATGATGTTTCTTCCAAAAATATGATGGTATTCCGCCAGTCCCATATATTCTACACATCAAGGTGAAATGTCGTTTTGTTGCCACTTCCCCCAACGATTTTAGAAATCCAGACTTAATTGATCGTATGTTATCCACATCTCTTTTAAATTCTGATTGTTGTTGATTAATACTTTCAATAATAGTAGTTACTTCCCTTGTAGAGCAAGTTTGTGATAATTGTAGTCAGTTTTTAACATCTTCTTATTGTAGTAGCGGAACTTAGATAAAGTTGTTTTCTTGTTTCAATAATTGTAAAATTTTACCATGAGTGAGAAGTGTGGGCTTTGCCGTAGGTTTGTGAGTAGTGGATTGCGGTGTGAGACTTGTTCGAAGTATTTTCACTGGGGGGAATGCAGTGGGGAAGCCAGTGGGCATTCTGGTGAGATCCTCTCCTGGAACTGCAGGTTATGTAGCAAGAGTAAGTTGATAGAGGAGCAGGAGCGTAAGATCTGTGCCCTTCAGGTGCAGTTGAAAAACGCACAGGAGGAGCTAGATAGGATGAGGAGGGAGAAGGGGGTTGGGGAATGGGAGCTGGCTGTTGGCAAGAGATCTGCTAGGAGAAGGAGATTTTCAGATAGTTTTACTATTGGTGTTTGTAATAGATATGACCAGCTGTCAGAGTCTAGTGGAGAGGAATCTCTAGTAGCTGTAGATGTAGGAAGTATGCAGCAGACCTCAGCAGTTACGGTGGCTAGGACAGTTGCAAAGTCTAAGAGAAAGAAGAAGGTTCTGCTGTTAGGTAGTTCTCATGGTAGAGGTGTAGGCCAGCAGTTGCAGGAAGTTTTGGGGAGTGAGTACCAGGTCACCAGCATTGTGAAGCCTAATGCAGGATTGGCTCAGGTGACTTTTAACATAGGGGGGTTATGTAGGGATTTTACTAAAGAGGATCAGGTAGTGATTGTGGGTGGGGCTGGTAATAGTATTGATAGGGATGGGAAGTATGACATAGATGGTGACCTGGAAAAGATAGCCACTCAGACTGGCAACACGAATGTGCATTTCGTGGAACTGTTTCAGTGTCACGATCGGCCTCATCTTAATATAGCCGTCAGGCGTAATAACATGAGACTTGGGGGTGCGCTGATGACAGAAGGCATGAGTCACATTTCAGTGGTGTCGGTGGAGTCTATCAGTAGGACGGGTTTCACTAGACATGGCCTGCACCTCAACAGGTATGGGAAGGGGAGGTTGGCAAAACTTATAGGTGACAGCATAGGTGGGGGTGGTGGGATCACTCATGGGAAAATTCCGGTAGTTGTGGGTGTTAGAGCTGTACCTTTTTTAGATTGAAGTCAGCTGATAGGTATTCCTGCTTAAGGGAAGTCTCTCTAACAAAGAAACCACTTTCTACAAAGCTTGGGTATCCGATTAATGAGGGAATTAGTATATTTCATCAAAATATACAAGGTATTCGAGATAAAGTTAGTGAACTGCTTATAGATGTTGACTCTGAAATTATTGGTATATCTGAACACTTCTTAAATAAGGAGATAATTCAGAGGCTTCCTTTACCAGGATACAGGTTGGCTGGCAGCTTTTCTAGGAGCTCTTTGCGGTGTGGGGGAGTAGCCATGTATGTGAGAAACGGTATCCCATTTGAGTCAATTGATGTTTCAAAGTACTGCACTGAAAAGGTGTTTGAATGTTGTGCAGGTGTGGTTAAATTTAGTGGAGCTAAACTTCTTACTGTTGTTATTTATAGATCCCCAGACTCCGATTTCACAACATTTTTGCTAAAGCTAGAGGAGGTTCTTGGTTCACTTTATAGGAAATACAAAAAGTTAGTTATATGTGGTGACTTCAATATTAATTGTATAAGTGATTGTGCAAGGAAAAGGATGCTGGTAGACCTCCTTAATTCATATAATCTTATGCAAACCGTATTCTTTCCAACGAGAGTGCAAGGGAACAGTAGAACAACCATAGACAATATTTTTGTTCATTCGTCATTATTAGAAGGGCATTCTGTTAGCAAAAAGGTGAATGGCCTTTCAGATCATGATGCACAAATTTTAAGTCTAAAAGATTTTTGTGCTTCAACACATGTTAAATATAGTTACCAACTTTTTAGGAAAGCTGATCCAGTTGCTGTACAGACTTTTGTAAACCTTATCAAGGAACAAGATTGGCAAGATGTTTATAGTGCTGATACAGTAGACGATAAATATAATGCTTTCCTCAAGACTTTTCTCGTGCTCTTTGAAAGTTGCTTTCCGTTAGAACGTTTAAAACAGGGTACTAGCACAAACAGGCAGCCTGGGTGGCTGACTAAAGGGATAAGAATATCTTGTAGAACAAAGTGGCAATTATATCAAAACGTTAGAAACAGTCAAAATCTAAATGCAGCAGCCCATTACAAACAGTATTGTAAGGTGCTTAAAAAAGTTATTAGGAAGGCAAAAAGTATGTGGTATGCAGATATAATAGCTAAGTCTCAGGATAAAATTAAAACCATATGGTCAGTCGTAAAGGAAGTGGCTGGTCTGCAGAGACAGGTCGAGGATATAGAATCAGTGCGTAGTGGGGATGTCCGTGTTGCTGATAAGTCGCATATATGTACAGTACTTAATAATCACTTTCTGAATATAGCAGGTGAACTAAATAGAAACCTAGTCCCAACAGGGAATCATATAGCGCTCTTAGAAAAAAGTGTTCCGAGACTGTTACCTGAAATGCTCCTCCATGATACTGACAAGAGGGAGATTGAGTTAATAATTAAATCACTAAAGACCAAGAACTCTCATGGATATGACGGGGTATCTAGCAGAATACTGAAGTATTGTTCCACGTATATTAGCTCAGTACTTAGCCATATCTGTAACTTTTCCTTTAGCAGTGGTCGGTTTCCTGACCGATTAAAGTACTCGGTAGTGAAGCCACTTTATAAAAAGGGAGACAGGGATAATGTTGACAATTATAGACCTATTTCTATGCCATCGGTGTTTGCTAAAGTTATCGAGAGGCTTGTATATACAAGGTTACTGCAGCATTTAAATTCACATAATTTGCTGTCAAATGTACAGTTTGGTTTTAGAAATGGCTTAACAACTGAAAATGCTATATTCTCTTTTCTCTGTGAGGTTTTGGACGGATTAAATAAAAGGTTGAGAACGTTAGGTGTTTTCTTCGATTTAACGAAGGCTTTTGACTGTGTTGACCACAAAATATTACTGCAGAAGTTGGAACATTATGGAGTAAGGGGAGTAGCTTACAATTGGTTCGCCTCCTACTTTAAGAACAGAAAGCAGAAGGTAATCCTCCGCAATATTGAGAGTGGTAATGATGTTCAGTCCCAATGGGGCACTGTTAAATGGGGCGTTCCCCAAGGGTCGGTGCTGGGGCCACTGCTGTTCCTTATTTATGTAAATGATATGCCTTCTAGTATTACAGGTGATTCAAAAATATTTCTGTTTGCTGATGACACCACCTTGGTAGTGAAGGATCTTGTGTGTAATATTGAAACATTATCAAATAATGTAGTTCATGAAGTAAGTTCGTGGCTTGTGGAAAATAATTTGATGCTAAATCACAGTAAGACTCAGTTTTTACAGTTTCTAACCCACAATTCAACAAGAACTGACATTTTAATCAGACAGAATGGGCATGTTATAAGCGAGACGGAACAGTTCAAGTTCCTAGGCGTACGGATAGATAGTAAGCTGTTGTGGAAAGCCCATGTTCAGGATCTTGTTCAGAAACTAAATGCCGCTTTATTTACCATTAGAACAGTATCTGAAATAAGTGACATTTCAACACGAAAAGTAGTATACTTCGCATATTTTCATACGCTTATGTCATATGGTATTATTTTTTGGGGTAATTCTTCTGATTCAAAAAGGGTATTTTTGGCTCAAAAACGGGCTGTTCGAGCTATGTATGGTGTAAGTTCGAAAACCTCTTGTCGACCCCTATTCAATAGTCTGGGAATTTTGACATTGCCCTCACAGTATGTATTTTCTTTAATGTCGTTTGTTGTTAGCAATATTAGCTTATTCCCAAGAGTTAGCAGCTTTCACTCAGTTAATACTAGGCAGAAATCAAATCTGCATGTGGAATGCACTTCCTTGACTCTTGTGCAGAAAGGAGTGCAGTATTCTGCTGCATCCATTTTCAATAAGCTACCACAAGAACTCAAAAATCTTAGCAGTAGCCCAAACACTTTTAAGTCTAAACTGAAGAGTTTCCTCATGGCTCACTCCTTCTATTCTGTCGAGGAGCTCCTGGAAGAGATAAAAAATTAAGCAAATTCCAGTGTTACATTCTTGATTTTCTTTATTTAAACTAACGACTTGTTTCATTTTATGTGTTTCTACAATCGTGTTATAATTTCATGTATTGACTCGTTCCATGACCATGGAGACTTCTCCTAAATGTGGTCCCACGGAACAATAAATAAATAAATAAATAAATAAATAAAAAATACTGGATCCCCTACCTCTTCCCTGTCGACACCTGTTCCTTCTTTTGCCACGTCATTTTTTTGCCACGTCATCAGACAAACCCATAAAAAGACGACTTAACCCAAAGACTTGGGCTTTTTTTGTAAATACCTGGGTGTTTCACAAACCAGGGCCCGGCACATAGTTTTAATCTCCCAGGTACTTTCAAAACAGTTCATGATCCGCTGCAGAGTGCAATATTCATTCTACACTGAATTATTAAATCCGAATTTATTAGCAAAACAGGTCACAAATACCAAGGTGTACAACTTTGTTTCCGCCGTTTGCCGATAGGTGGCGACAACGGTCAGTAGCGGTCGAAAGAAACAGTTCGCAGACGTCAGGCAGTTAGCTTGGACCTCGGTCAACATAACTTCATTCAAACATTAGTCTATTTGTGTCTGCGTCATAAAGTTGTTCTTAATTGAAAATGTCAGTTTACGAGCCTAATTCTCGCCATTTGCGGGGGTATTACTGTTTTGTTTCAATATGAAGAAAACAGCGGCTGAGTCTCATCGAATGCTCTCAAGTACGTATGGTAAGGACGCTATTAAGGAAGAATGTGTCGTGAGTGGTTTCAACGCTTGAAGAACGGTGATTTTAACGTCGTAGACCGACATAGTGGTGGAAGAGAGAATGTTTTCGAAGATGCAGAATTGGAGACATTGCTGAGTGAAGACTCGCGTCGAACTCAAGAAGAACTGGCACGGTTAGTGGGAGTGACACAGCAAGCCATTTCAAAACGTCTCAAGGCAATGGGCATGATTCAGAAAGAAGGAACTTGGGTCCCGTGTGAGCTGAAACCAAGAGACGTTGAACGGCGTTTGTATGTTTGTGAAGAGTTGCTTCAGAGGCAAAAACGGAAGGGATTTCTGCATCTCATTGTTACCGGGGACGAAAAATGTGTTTATTACGATAACCCTAAACTCAAAAAATCATGGGGATATCCCGGCCATGCTTCCACGTCTACGGCCGAACCGAATATTCACGGCCCCAAGATCATGCTCTGCATTTGGTGGGACCAGCTCGGCGTCCTGTACTATGAGGTGTTAAAACCAAGTGAAACAATCACAGGCGTTCTTTATCGAACGCAATTAATGCGTTTGAGCAGAGCAAAGACAAACGGCCGCAATACAGCGAGAGGCACGATACAGTGATTTTGCAGCACGACAACCCTCGACCCCACGTTGCAAAAGAGGTCAAAACGTACTTGGAAACGTTAAAATGGGAAGTCCTACCCCACCCGCCGTATTCTTCAGACATTGCTCCCTCTGACTATCACCTGTTTAGATCAATGGCGCATGGCCTGGCTGACCAACACTTCCGATCTCACGAAGAAGTCACAAATTGGATCGATTCGTGGATCACTTCGAAAGATGAACAATTTTTTCGACGCGGGATTCGTACACTGCCTGAAAGATGGGAGAAAATAGTGGCCAGCGATGGAAAATACTTTCAATGATACATGTGTAACCCATTTGCTTCATTAAAGCCTCAAATGTTGGGGATAAAACGGCGGAAGTAAAGTTGTACACCTTGCATCTGATCAAAAGTATGTGGACACAAAATAGTGGACAATAATATGTAGTGTCCACCATTCATCCTTATTACGGCTTGAGTTCTGCTGGGGCACTTCCTTTGAGGTGTCCGAATGTTTGTGGAGGAATGACAGTTAGTTCTTTCCCAGGAGCCGAAACCAGAGAGGGTAGTAATATTGGATAGAGAGGCCTGGAACGAATTGAACGCTCTAACACTTTCTAAGGCGCTCCATTCGGTTCAAGTAAGGATTCTGGGTAGGCCAGTCCATTTCAGTAATGTAATTGTCCAGGCACCCCGCTTTAAGACAGGTTTCATTGTCATGCTGATGCAGTCAGCATCTCAGAACTACAATTAGTGTTCGGATTCTTCTGCATCTAGTGTTTTCTTAAGAGCTGTGAAGGGACTACATCATATATACTCTATTCATCACAAGAATAAATATGATGTAAACATTACGTCATGTATTCTTCCGCGTTTGCTTCAATCTCATTGGATTTCGTTTCACTTGGAGCGGAAGCCAAGCTGTGACCAGTACAGTAAAGGACGATCATAAGAGTACCTTTTATGCTGTGTTACACGCACATGGACTGAGCGATAATGTGAGACAACAGCTTTGCCGGTGGATTTTACTTGGACAGCCCTGGGCAGGCAGCTGGTCCATCTAATCTGCAGTGATGTGACCAGCTGCAGTTCAGACGTAAAAGGAGGCTAGCAAACACACAATATAACTACGAATATCATTTAATTTTTAAAAAGAATGAAATAAAATTTGGCAAAGCTCCAGCACTACCGAGCGGTTCTTAGGTGAACAGACGAGAAGCATAAAATGCTCTCGTTCTCACCTCACATAGTATTCTAATTGCAAGCAAGATTGATGAAAATAATTCCTGACTTAAACACAGGGTGATTTTTCTGAGCGAGCTATGTATGATGCAAAAGGGATTTCACCGTACTGTTGAATACTGAACCCAATGAAGTTATTAATTATAGTCAGTCGTCAGGTAATGTCTTAGCTCCTTCCTTATCCGAATCCGAGAAATACGTTTCAGTCCTTGAACTGTCGTCTGCTACGTTGATAACGAGTCGATCAACAACAGAGCCGGCCGGGGTGGCCGAGCGGTTCTAGGCGCTACAGTCTGGAACCGCGCGACCCCTACGGTCGCATGTTCAAATCCTGCCTCGGACATGGATGTGTGTGATGTCCTTAGGTTCGTTAGGTTTAAGTAGTTCTAAGTTCTGGGGAACTGATGACCTCAGAAGTTAAGCCCCATAGTGCTCAGAGCCATTTGAACCAATTCACAACAGAATCCATGAAGCCACATAGGGAAGCAGCCTACTCACACCATAGTAAATTCACATCAGTCTTTCCATTGTGTGCCAGCCAGTCCGCTGTAACTAGCTCTGACGTCATAAATGTTGCGCAATACTTTAAAAATCAAGTAAATAACCTAAAATGTTTCTAGCATGTCAGGAGTAATACTAAATTAATGTGTGTTGAATATCAGTTCGATAACTTTAGCCATTTTCAAAATTTGGACGTTTTTCTGTAAAAATCATTGGCGCAACAGAAAAGAGCTAGAGAGATAAAAATTTATAATTAGATTCATCTTTCATAATAATTTAATAAAAACAGTCTTCTGGATCTCTCAATTTAAGATTTTAGTTGAAATTCAATATTTTCTGGTATTTGTCTTAAAACTTAAGGAAGCAAGATAGATTAAGTAGGCTAATAAATAAGACTAGGATGTTTATATTTAAGTAGGTTGGAGATCCGCTATAACTATGAAGATGTGAGAAGTTTCATTTGAATACCTATAAAACTATAGCGATAGCGTATCTCCAAAGGGCCAGTTCAGAGCTCGTCTACTGCGTGCAGTGTAATTAAATTAATTCTCTCGCCCAAAATATTTAACTTAGCCACGTCAAAATTTTATTATCAATACTTACCTGCGTGCTGAATGCACATTTAAATTAAGAGCTTCAGCGGCCATTAGCAAGAGAAGCTATGATTTATTCAGTAACCTAAAGTGGTGCATTACTAGTCCAGCGGCTAGTCGGGAGAGCCGATTTGATCAGGTGTTCCGTTAGCCGTCCGCACCGCGGCTTTATATATAAGAACGCTGCGAGAGGAAGCAAGGCCCCAGTTCTCTCCAGACACTGAATAGCACGTCATCTGTGTCGGGAGTCGCGTCGCGTCGGTATCATTGCTACAAACAGCCTCGGATGCCGTATTAAGTTACTCGAGATACGCGTAACCATGAAATCATTTGCGAGTGAAGTGTTAATTCTGGGTTGACTTTAATTATCGATCTTCAGTTTGCGTATTGCCGTATTTTCACGTGCCGTCGCGGGACAAACCTTCTACCTTTATTTAGCGTGGCGTTTGATGAAACTAATCATCAAATTATGGCGAGCATTCATTTAAATATTCAATTTGGACAATTATAGTTGCATCAGCGCATTAGACTCTGAACTGCTCTGTTAGTGAGGTTGTGTGGATTCTTTTGTTTTTCATCTGTGACTTTCAGAATATACTCAACTATTTTAGAAAATCGTTTTTGATTATAAATCCCGGACAATCTCCTATTTCCTCAGAGCTATAAGCTGTAACTATAAGTGTATTCTCAGATGAAGTGGGCACTAGGAATTCTAATTACCGGCTTCACGTTTTACTAATCACTTTCTGGTTGCCAATATTGTAGTTAGAGAGCCAGTGTTGGGAACGGCAAACAACAGCAAAAATAATAGGAACACATTTAACAACAATAATTCCACCCGCCGCCGCACATATGGTTAATCGGCCGGGAAATGCAGTGTTATATTTATAAAATTAACGTAATCCTCTCCGCCGCCCCACAAGGCGCCACAATTTCTTCTCTGTTCCATATCCGCCAGTGTTCGGCAGTGACGCGTGAAAAAGCTGCGTGCGTTGGTTACAGTATGTCTGGAAGCTTAACAGTCTTGTTAGTTCTCGGGCCAAATCCCTTAACTTTGCTCCAGATCAGTTCTGTTGGGTTCATATTGTAACCGTACAGTGGCAAATGTAAATGTGCAGCATTTGTATGTTGTGCTCGATGACGTAAAAAGGACTGTTTTCCTTCATTCTACGACACTTATCTACATCTGTGGGATAAAACAACGGACATAGTCCAAATAAAGAGTATTTGGTTTTTCATTTATTCCTTCAAAAATTAAACTGTTATGTTTTCTTAATTTAAGCGACCTTTATTAACAGTCTTCATAAAAATCGATGATTAAGAATTTACATTTGAAATGAAAACAGGAATTTCGCGTGCATTATGTAATTAGAAACAAGAATACATGCATTATTCATAAAAAAGGTGATGAATTTTACAATTACGAGATGCAGGTATTTCAAATTGAACGAGAAAAAAAGGCTGTGTCAGGCAAGACTTTAGCCAGCTAAATGTGAATTGCAGTTAAGTTACGGATCTACGACAATACCGATGCCGCTATGCATACAATGTTGGACGTTGTGTCAATTGTATGTAATACTCCCTCGAAAACCTTCAAAGCCGGTTGTCTCTGTGAATTTAGGAAAAACATTAAAAACAACCTATTTTCCGGCACTTTTTAACCGTGTTCCATATACGTGTTTCACTGCGGAACAGTAAGCAACATCAGCCATTTCCATATTGCGTATTAGCAGCGCGACAATCGGAGCACAACACTATTTCAATGTCTGAAAGTTTCATTTGACGTAACTTAGTAATAATATATCTGATACATAACTAGCGCTTACTTCCAAGAGCGTAACAACACCAGTGTACATGTGCTACGGCTTCTGACCAATTATCGCGTTTGTGTTTATTTACATCAGGTTTATTCTTATGATGAATGGAGTACAGTAACACCGCCTCCTCTGCATTTCACTGTTGGCACTACACAGTTAAGCATTGACTACAGAATGTGTTGCCTGTGAGTATCTGCTCGACTACCGTGCCCCATTCATTTTAACTCCCTATGCACAGTCACTGAGCTAGCTGGTCTGCTGGTAGTGCTTTAGAACTCACGACTGGTTTCTTCTGCTGACCCTCTGTTGTGGTCGACGGTCCCCGTTTCTCAGTACATGAGGTTTGCCTTCTCTTAGTTCAGATGTGGTTGTTCCTTCACGTTTCCACTTTACAAGCATATCAGTTACAGTTAGTGGTTCCAAGTCGAGTATGTTAATTGTCGGTATAGTAGGTTACAAAAATAGGGACTTTGTTTCCCAGATCGGAGCAATTAAAATAAATAGTCTTTATAAATCAGTGTTTATTTTTGTTATTAACCAGTGACAATTAAGTTACGGTAGTAAATCTAATAGTACCTGTTTAGTAATGAACGTCGTCATACTTTTTTCAACACAACAAATGCTAACTATTAAATTGTTATAACTAATTTTAAATATCTTTATAATATACTTTACTTTTAAGTGAACAACCAACTATCGAACGTAACAAAGTCACCACAATTTTTCTATATTCCTAGTATGTTTTTCAAGATATCACATCAAATCACAACATACCTAAATGTATTCATAAATTAAGTAATTTGGATGATTATCATCTAATCTATTAATATGTATTATTCATTTGTCTTATTAAAATCTACGATATCTGATTATGAAATAATTATATTTTATTAAAATTATATTTTGAATTAGATTTTACAGCTTTAAACAGCTCTTTGTTTTTTATAGCACAATTACAAAATTCTGTGTATGACAAGAGACTATTTCGTTTCTCAGATCAAACTATATTTGGCTGAGAAATAATTGAAGGGTTTGGTGCAAGGAGGAGGCAGCTCCACTTTTTACAGTTTGTGGTAAATTTTTTAAAAAATCGTTTTAAAAATTCAGTTTTCACCAAAACGAAAAAGTCGTCAGCCTTATTTTAGGCTATGGGGCATCTAATACTACTGACGAGAATACACACAAATGCATGCACTCAGGTACGTGCAATAGAGTTTTGAATTTTGGAGCTGCCTCCATTGTGCTCCAAAGTGAATGAAAAACTGTTTGTAGGGCCATTTTCTTCATGATTAACCATATTTCGGTTTAAAAAACATTTATTAATAAAGGAAGTACAACATTATTGGCATAATACATTAATTCTGCAGTTCTTCTTCAGCCTTCTAGCTCCCCTTCAGTCACCTCAGGATCGTGTGAAGCATCTGACGTCAACTGGTCGTAAAACCACATTTCGTTTTGCCCAACATACTTTCTGGCCATCTCTTTGACATCTTTAAACTTTTGGCCTTCAAGCGGGAGGAGACAATCATAAGCTTGATGAAGGTGGTCCATTGTTATGAGACTCGTAGGTCCTTGGTTGCAAATTTGCGCATTATCGAAGACAGTCATCCCTACGGTAGCACTGCATTGAATAATCCCTTTACCGTTGTATGGTTGTTCACAGAGGAATATTTTGTACTTAGTGATTAAATATTTGCCTCTTTCCTTGTTCGACAATGATACGTAAGCGATCTTTACAAAAATTTCTTCAACGTGTCAAGAAAGTGGAAAATAAATCTCTGGTCCACTTCAGTGACATGTAACGGGCGATGTTTACACCGGTCTGCTGAACAATACGTAACACAACCTCCTTCCTGCTATTGTTTGGGGAAAGAGCGAGGCAGTTCCCGGAGCTGCCTCTGGTTTCACGCAAACTCGGAGTACAGGCAGCTCCAACTGTTGGATTTCTCTGAAACTAGTGGGTGGAGCTGCCTCTTTCTGGCACCAAACGAAGGGACTTATTTTTGGTATGTGATGAATGTTCAACTCAATAGAGCCAAAAAGTGGGACTGCCTCCTTCTTGCGCCAAACCCCTCAATTCTCTCTGTTGCAGCATTTGAAACAGGTACAGATGCCATGGAAAAAAAACTTCAGCAAATTACGACGATTATAGTTTTCAAGTAAAGTATGCCATTTTTATAGTGTTGTTAAGTTTTTGTTGTGCACTATTGCATTCAGCAGATCTTTGACATTAGAAACATCCTATAAAGATCGTCCATCTGGAAATGTGTTTCAATAGTATGTTTTGCAGTAATATTAACAATTGATACGTAAGTTAAAGGGTCGTCACGTGGGGAAAGAGGCTTAAATAATTCTAATTTGTTGTCATTAATCTCATACCTTGCCTCTATATAATGTATAACATTTTTATACCAGGAACAGCAAGCTGTTTTTATTCCTGAGGCAGTTTCTATAGATGACATTTTTATTAAATTGCTGCAAGTGATACCTAAAAATTCGTCAGTCCGTTGCCTGAATTTGTTAGTGACTGACGATTGTATCATAGCCTCCGTGACACAGCAGTGTTTCATTTTCAAGGCTCAATACTTCACCTTGTAGGTGCATTTTAGTAGAAAGCGAGGTAAGGTTCTGTTTGCTCATTACTAAAGAAGTTACAGAGAACAAAAGAACACTCGTCTTCGCCTAGAGAGATGAGGTATTTCTTCAGTATTTCGTAAGATTTCCGTATAAGCTCTACAGCGGGAAGCAGTGATAGCCATCGCGTTTTTAGATTTCGCAGGACCGAAGCAAATTCAGATTCATGCATATCGTAAAAATCTTTTAAAACTTTTTCTCTTTTTGCATAGTATGAAAAATGACTCTGAAGCTTAAGAATAAAACTCTCCAAATCAGATTTACTTAAACTCAAAGCAAAATTCATGCTCTCGTGTAAAATACGTGCTGGACAAAATTCAAATGGCTCCGAGCACTATGGGACTTAACTTCTGAGGTCATCAGTCCCCTAGAACTTAGAACTACTTAAACCTAACTAACCTAAGGACATCACACACATCCATGCCCGAGGCAGGATTCGAACCTGCGACCGTAGCGGTCGCGCGGTTCCAGACTGTAGCGCCTAGAACCGCTCGGCCACTCCGGCCGGCGTGCTGGACATACCAGTGGATTAATATTATTATTTTCATTAGATAGCATCTGAAAAACTGAATTATGGCACCCGAAATTAAATTTGCGTTGTCTGCACAAAAACTGGTAAGTGATTTGATATCAATATCGCGTTCCTTGAGACGTGCTTGTCAATTTGTATAAATGGCTAATGCAGTTTCATCTGCGTCTTCGTAAATGCCAAGCACGCACGTTTTTAATTCGTTTTTGAGCTATAAAATCAATGGAAATAGTTTTGTTGTAGCGTGATTAGAAGTATCTGCAGCAACACTAAACAATGCGCCGCAATGAAGAACCTCGGCCGTTTCTTGAAGTATGTGAAATTGCGCTGACCCTTGTGCTCCCAAGTTTATGTTTTTCTGCAGTTGTTGAATCGCTGAAGAAGATCTATCAAGCTTAGCTTCACAGTCCAGAGAATTATATGACAGCGTATGCTTAACGCAATGGTAGGTTTTAGTTACTTCGGTAGCTGTTAAGTTTTTCTTCTTGAGTGCTTATTTTATCAGTACCGTATTCAGAAAAGGTTTTAAAGATTTCGTCATATTTGCACTTCTTTCTTTTTTCAGTGCTACTTTTGTGCTATTCTGTGTCATTTTTGCTACCATGACATACACTGAAATCATTTGACCACAATGTGCAGTGTGTTCTCTGTTATCAGGGACTGATACGATAAATAAATGGATAATTTTTTGAGCAAATATCTTGAAAATAGCAGATACGTCGCTTTTTCTTTTTTGAAGTGTCTTCGTATCAAAATCTGTTACGTAATTACTCATTTTCATCAAGTGCTGAAAAGAAAAAGTTGGTGATTACACACCGCAAGCATATAGCAGATGGACAGAAATATTTATGTATTATCCATCTGTTTTACAATTGCCCATTTAGCTGGGAGCGTTGCGAACTGTTTGCGCGCTCTGCTATTGGTTGTTTCGAATGACGCAACAGCCCTATAATCGTTCTCATTTCAAATTACGCACAATTCCTACACAGCGAATGATGGACGTGCAGGAGATAAACGTAAACATAAAACTACATTCGTTGTTAATTCTCCTTCTATAGAAAAGTGTGGAAATGTAAGGCTGTTATTTTCCGACCAAATAATTGAGGTGAATATGTGCGAGATAAAATACACTACGAATATTAACGCTACTATACAGACCAAAACTTCCCGAGGGCATTTTTTTCTTTCGTGGATAGCGCTGACGCGGAAACACATCCCCTTGCCCCCTAGTTTGTTTCGAGCTGGTCGGCATGATTCGGGACATGTTGTGTCGACTGTCTTTTGTTTTTTATTTGTGCCAATTCCAACAATCTTTTGGTAGTATAACAACAGCCTAACTATTGATCTTGAAGACAACCATCTCCATAACACTGCTATTTGCACGTAACATATACCACAGCTGGTAACCGGTATGCAGCGCACGCTCTCATAAGTTAATAGTTGTTTGTTGTTGTGGTCTTCAGTCCTGAGACTGGTTTGATGCAGCTCTCCATGCTACTCTATGCTGTGCCAGCTTCTTCATCTCCCAGTACCTACTGCAACCTACATCCTCCTGAATCTGTTTAGCGTATTCATCTATTGGTCTCCCTCTACGATTTTTACCCTACACGCTGCCTTCCAATAATAAATTGGTGATCCCTTGATGCCTCAGAACATGGCCTACCAACCGATCCCTTCTTCTAGTCAAGTTGTGCCACAAACTTCTCTTCTCCCCAATCCTGTTCAATACCTCCTCATTAGTTATATGATCTACCCATGTAATCTTCAGCGTTCTTCTGTAGCATCACATTTCGAATGCTTCTATTCACTTACTGTCCAAACTAGTTATCGTCCATGTTTCACTTCCATACATGGCTACGCACAATACAAATACTTTCATAAACGACTTCCTGACACTTAAATCTACACTCGATGTTAACAAATTTCTCTTCTTCCGAAACGCTTTCCTTGCCATTGCCAGTCTACATTTGATATCCTCTCTACTTTGACCATCATCAGTTATTTTGCTCCCCAAACAGCGAAACGCCTTTACCACTTTAAGTGTCTCATTTCCTAATCTAATTCCCTCAGCATCACCCGACATAATTCGACTACATTCCATTCTAGTTTTGCCTTTGTTGATGTTCATCTTATACCCTCCTTTCATGTCACTGTCCATTCCGTTCAACTGCTCTTCCAAGTCCTTTGCTGTCTCTGACAGAATTACAATGTCAACGGCGAACCTCAAAGTTTTTATTTCTTCTCCATGGATTTTAATACCTACTACAAATTTTTCTTTTGTTTCCTTCACTGCTTGCTCAATATACAGATTGAATAACATCGGGGAGAGGCTACAACCCTGTCTTACTCCCTTCCCAACCACTGCTTCCCTTTCATGTCCCTCGACTCTTATAACTGCCATCTGGTTTCTGTACAAATTGTAAATAGCCTTTCGCTTCCTGTATTTTACCCCTGCCACCTTCAGAATTTGAAAGAGAGTATTCCAGTCATCATTGTCAAAACCTTTCTCTAAGTCAACAAATGCTAGAAACGTAGGTTTGCCTTTCCTTAATCTAGCTTCTAAGACACGTCGTAGGGTCAGTATTGCCTCACGTGTTCCAATATTTCTACGGAATCCGAACTGATCTTCCCCGAGGTTGGCTTCTACCAGTTTTTCCATTCGTCTGTAAAGAATTCACGTTAGTATTTTGCATCCGTGACTTATTAAACTGATAGTTTGGTAATTTTCACATCTGTCAGCACCTGCTTTCTTTGGGATTGGAATTATTATATTCTTCTTGAAGTATGAGGGTATTTCGGCTGTCTCATACATCTTGCTCACAAGATGGTAGAGTTTTGTCAGGACAGGCTCTCCCAAGGCTGTCAGTAGTTCTAATGGAATGTTGTCTACTCCCAGGGCCTTGTTTCGACTCAGGTCTTTCAGTGCTCTGTCAAACTCTTCACGCAGTATCGTATCTCCCATTTCATCTTCATCTACATCCTCTTCCATTTCCATAATATTGTCCTCAAGTACATTGCCCTTGTATAGACTGTCTATATACTCCTTCCACCTTTCTGCTTTCCCTTCTTTGCTTAGAACTGGGTTTCCATCTGAGCTCTTGATATTCATACAAGTGGTTCTCTTTTCTCCAAAGGTCTCTTTAATTTTCCTGTAGGCAGTATCTATCTTACCCCCTAGTGAGATAAGCCTCTACATCCTTACATTTGTCCTCTAGCCATCCCTGCTTAGCCATTTTGCACTTCCTGTCGATCTCATTTTTGAGACGTTTGTATTCCTTTTTGCCTGTTTCATTTACTGCATTTTTATATTTTCTCCTTTCATCAATTAAATTCAGTATCTCTTGTTACCCAAGGATTTCTACTAGCCCTCGTCTTTTTACCTAGTTGATCCTCTGCTGCCTTCACTACTTCATCTCTCAAAGCTACCCATTCTTCTTCTACTGTATTTATTTCCCCCATTCCTCTCAATTGTTCCCTCATGCTCTCCCTGAAACCCTGTACAACCTCTGATTCTTTCAGTTTATCCAGATCCCATCTCATTAAATTCCCACCTTTTTGCAGTTTCTTCAATTTTTATCTACAGGTCATAACCAATAGATTGTGGTCAGAGTCCACATCTGCCCCTGGAAATGTCTTACAAATTAAAACCTGGTTCCTAAATCTCTGTCTTACCATTATATAATCTATCTGAAACCTGTCAGTATCTCCCGGCTTCTTCCATGTATACAACCTTCTTTTATGGTTCTTGAACCAAGTGTTAGCTATGATTCAGTTACGCTCTGTGCAAAATTCTACCAGGCGGCTACCTCTTTCATTTCTTGCCCCCATTCCATATTCACCTACTACGTTTCTTTCTCTTCCTTTTCCTACTACCGAATTGCGGTCACCCATGACTATTAAATTTTCGTCTCCCTTCACTATCTGAAAATTTCTTTTATCTCATCATACATTCCATCAATCTCTTCGTCATGTGCGGAGCTAGTTGGCATATAAACTTGTACTGCTGTGGTAGGCGTGGGTTTCATGTCTATCTTGGCCACAATAATGCGTTCACTATACTGTTTGTAGTAGCTTACCCACAGTCCTATTTTTTTATTCATTATTAAACCTACTCCTGCATTACCCCTATTTGATTTTGTATTTATAACCCTGTATCCGTCTGACCAAAAGTCTTGTTCCTCCTGCCAGCGAACTTCACTAACTCCTACTATATCTAACTTTAATCTATCCATTTCCCTTTTTAAATTTTCTAACCTACCTGCTCGATAAGGGATCTGACAGTCCACGCTCCGATCCGTAGAACGCCAGTTTTCTTTCTCCTGATAACGACGTCCTCCTGAGTAGTCCCCGCCCGGAGATCCGAATGGGTGACTATTTTACCTCCGGAATATTTTACCCAAGAGGACGCCATCATAATTTAACCATACAGATAAGCTGCATGCCCTCGGGAAAAATTACGGCCGTAGTTTCCCCTTGCTTTCAGCCGTTCGCAGTACCAGCACAGCAAGGCCGTTTTGGATAGTGTTACAAGGCCAGATCAGTCAATCATCCAGACTGTTGCCCGTGCAACTACTGAAAAGGCTGCTGCCCCTATTCAGGAACCACACGTTTGTCTGGCCTCTCAACAGATACCCCTCCGTTGTGGTTGCACCTACGGTATCTGTATCGCTGAGGCACGCAAGCCTCCCCACCAACGGCAAGGTCCATGGTTCTTGGGTGGGAAGTTGATAGTATCGTGATAAAACATTTCTCCTCTCACGTCCCTCCACCACGCGGCGGCAATGTCACCTTTCCCCTCCCCCATCTTCATCCCTGAGTCGGGGGACTTCTTTTCGTGTAAGTAGTGTATGGTGGGCTGCTTTCGTTTAGTTCGGGTGTAAACAATTCTAATCCCGCAATCTGCCGTCGCTAGTTGCAAAAGAAACGGAAAATACACTTTTTAGATGATACATTTGTAACAGGATGAAATCTTAGCTCGATTGTTAGAAAAGAAGTTAATAAGTACTCATTTCAGCCTGGAAAAATAGCTATAAGTGTGTTGCAATTACGATTCGCTTAAAGCCTCGCAGAACCATTGAATTCTACTCAGATTCAAAGCAGACACATACCGCTTTAAGAATCAAGTATAATACTCTATTGAAATTAACATGGTGCGTTGCTGAAACATGATTTAATCAAATTTATTTGTGAAATACCTAGTTTCATGCACTGCTCAAGCTTGTGGCAAATTGGAAATGAATATTTCTGTGTGCATCAGTTTAACTTTTAGTCAACTATATCTTCGAACTAGTTATGGGGTAAAAACCTACCGATTAAAACCGAAAACCAGTTTTTTATAATTGACCATCGGGTTTTTCGGTTATTTTTTCTTTTACTTGTAGCCGGTTATTTTAGATTTTAAAATAACAGATTGGAAAAAAAACAGCCAAAATCATCTTGTCTTGGCTTTGCACCTAAAAATTTTCAGTATTTAAATAAGGTGTTCCTTTTTGTTTTTGAAACGCAATAATGTTTATTCTATTGTCCTGAAATATGGTTACTTTAGGTACTGGGCAAAACAAACAATAGTAGCGTAATAAAAACCCCAAAAGATAGAAACAAGGCGCAGTCAAGTGAAACGAGTGCTGGGCACACTTTCGTATCTCACAAGTGTGGTACCGTCGGTAATATGAAAATATATTACCAAGTGCAGTGCGAGTAAGAAGTTCTCAATTTGTTTTTTAAAACAAATTAAAATCTGGACGAAGTACCGAAAACATTTTTGGAAGAGAATATTTTTTTCTTTAAAATCTCGTGATATATAGTACGCAATTTTATAAGCTCGATGGTTTTGTAGAACTTGGCTGCATTCAGAAGATTCTTAGTTAACGTTTCCTTAACGTAACCTGCTTCGCTCAGCTCTTGAGATTGTTGCCCCGCCATCAGATTTGACCTCTATTTCTGTTCTGGACTAAGTAAGCAATAAGTTATTAGTTAATCTATTATTTCTGCCTTTACAGTTCCTTTCTGATCAATATCTATCCATTTAAAAACCTCTTGCAGCAAGATTTTCTGAGGTGATGGGTGGAGATGAAGAGCAGTTCCAACACACGATGATGAGAGTGTTCGGGAAACTTAATGAACGGAAAACATCAGCCAAAAGCTGCCTGTCATCGTGTAGTACCTTCTCTGTTTGTCAGAGACGAACGCACCTACCGACGGAGTATTGCATTTGATGACTTCCTATCCATGTGACCGGAAAATCGACACCTAAAGTTGAAACGCTACGCGTAGTGTTTATTGTAAAATTTTATGTGGGCATTTGTGTAAACTTTTCTGAAATTCTAAATCAAACCAAAAGAATAAAGAATGCCACTCATTTGACAAGTATGTTTCCAGAAATAAATGAATACATCTGTTAGGCCTACTTAGTTTCTTACCTACTTTCCGTGCAATCGTCAGTTATCCTCCATCACAATATACAACCTCAGGAATGTCCCGTGTTAGCTTTTCCTTTCCTTCCTTTTTTTTCATAAAATTGGTCGCTTTACTGTTCAAAAATGTTGAAATGTGTGTGAAATCCTATGGGACTTAACTGCTAAGGTCATCAGTCCCAAAGCTTACACACTAATTAACCTAAATTATCCTAAGGACACACACACACACCCATGCCCAAGGGAGGACTCGAACCTCCGCCGGGACCAGCCGCACAGTCCATGACTGCAGCGCCTAAGACCGCTCGGCTAATCCCGTGCGGCGGTCGCTTTACTGATAACCTTAAATCTACTGGTAAAAGCATAACAGGAAGATATACGAGTTGACGGCAACAATACAGCTTCTAAAATATACAAAAATGTATTGCGTGCGTACAATATACGTTAGTTTCCGCATAAAAAAACTGGAAGGCGTAAAAAAACGAACATAACTTGTGCCTGTCTCGTGAATGAAATGCAGAGCGGCACACGACAATGGCCGCAGCGGCGCGTCAGCGAAAAGAACGAGACAATGAGATACCTGTATCGCACCATTGTTTTATCGTTGGAACTTTCACGATTTTCGATTGACTCAAAATCGGGACATTCGGCGTCCCGATAGAGGGTGAATCGGGACGTGTCAACAGTCCCCTGAAAATTGGGACGGCCCTCGAAAATCGGGACATCTGTCAACACAAGTCACTGTCGACTTGGGCTGCTTTCGAAAGGTTGAAATGTCCCTGACTGATTTGCTACACAGGTGACAGCACTTCAAGGCCACGTTCATAGTCAGTGAGCTGTCTTAACTGACGCTTGCAGCTGTCGCTGCTTCTGTAATGACAATTCCCTACTCCCGCCTCCTTTTGTACTGGATGCCAGGTACACTCCGCGCCAGATATTTGTAACCATGGGTGACGTCACTGCCGTGGAGCTCGGCTTGCGTAAGCGCACTGAACAGAAAACATTGACCTTCAGCCACTATCAGGCAGCACACTCACTCCTTCCGTTTGTCTCTGATCTAGAGAGTGAGAATCACCATAATCATTTTCGCTACCACTATCTACGCCACCTAAACGTATTACAATTTCATAGTCGAAGAAGATTTCTTGCTGCACGTATTCTCGCTCAATTTTTTAACGTGTTTGCAAAACAGAATCAGCACATTCTTTCGAAATTGGATTAAATACCTCCTACCACAAATGTTTCACAGCTGCTACGTTGCAGAGAACATTCCTCGAAGCTACCCAACATTTTCGAACAGATCACATATTTCTGTTGGGTTTAATTCCGGGTGGTAAGAATGATGGCGTAAAACAACGTGGCCACTGTCGACGGAATACTCGACGGTTCCTTGCTTTGTTCTTCGAACTAGCTCATATAGAACAGGTTCCTGCATGTCAGCAGTAACTCTCTGATATCGTCTTTCGTAGAATTAGACGTTGCAGCTTTGTTTATTTTAACTTTGTAATATGGAGCGTTGTCGAAATTGGTACTGAGTTAGGTTTTAAACTGGGAATCACATTTTCTGTTAACGACTCTTCATAATTATGTTGGTTCATATGCGTGTGATAATCTCCCGCTGCTTGATTTTACTTACACATGAAAAACGTATTAAGTATAACGCCATTCTCACCTCCTGCATGAGTTATTATTAGGTGTTGTCCCTCTGACACTGGTTTGAGTTTTATTTTCAGTCCAAGATTTCCCATTTACGTGTGACGATAAATGAATTTTTCATCTAAGTAAAAATGTTGTAAACAGGTCTCCTAACAACCAGGGATTGGCAAGTAATTTAAGAAGGGATCCTGATACTTTTGAAAACTTTTATCGAGGTCCTGAAGAAAAACCTCATAAACTTTTCTAATTTTTTTATTTTAATTTTCTCTCACATAATAATATGTAATGCAATAGATAGGCATATTATTAAACAGAAATCCAGAAAAGAGCTCGTATTCCTTACTAATTTTTTATTTTAATTTTCACTTTCAGACGAATATGAAATACAATAGAGTGACACCTTTGTATTGAAGAATCCAGAAAAAACATGTTCAATACTAGCTTTTATTTTAATCATTACTCACAAAATGTGAGATTCAACAGATTGGCATATTCGTAATAAAAAGTCGACGGGAGAAATTACATTTGGGGTCTTGAGTCAGTTTCTTAATGTTAGATTCACGTGAGTAGCAGATGATGCGAATGTGTCTTCAAGATGGTGGCCATTAATGACGAGCGATATTTGTTCTTCAAAAAATTCATTTTTGAAAATGAAATTTCACAAGAATATGGGGAACCACATACAGTTGCCAGGTATGCGGCTAATTTTTTGCTGTGTTCATATTTTTCTGGGATATGTTTGCTCCAAAATTCTTCAGCGGATGCAGTTTTATATATTTGGAAGGAAATGTGTTCCTGCAAGTCTGTTATCTCCATTTGGAGTAAAGCCTTGGAAAGGCATTATGACTTCGCAGCCACATCCAGTGGCGATTGTAGAAGTCGGTCGAGGGGGGGAGTCTAATGGGGGAAGGAGGGGAGGGGGTTTGGGGGAATGGAATATCGCTTAACAAAAGGAGAGTTTGGGTCCTCTACCGAGAAATTGGTAAAATTTGACGCCTATTTAAAGTTAAAAGATATTTATTGGTTTAGATAGTACGCTATTTAAAATGTGTTTTGAAATACATTGTAACCTATATTGCTACATAATTAATAAAAAAAGTGATTGAGTCTGTTGGAGTAATATATTCGCTGATTTCTGAAGTCATTTTATCTAGTATAATATGATACTCCATGGGGGGGGGGGTGGCTATAGCCCCCATAGCACCCCCCCCCCCCTCCCCGTTGCCACCGCCCCTGGCCACATCCATCCATTCTGCCGCTGGAGAAACTTCAAAAGGTGATTTTAAGAATAGCGACAGCTTGTCTATCTCTGAAAAGTCTTGGACTCTTGCTGCAAATGCCTTCTTAGGATCTGACATAAAGTTTGAGAATACTGAAATGTCTACCTCTGAATTATTTTTATATTCAAAAACTGTTGGAAAATGAAATGTCTTTTTCAAAGATATCCAGATTGCGACGGAAAGAAGATACACTTGCGGCAAAAACATACTTCTTCTGTCCAAAAAGAACCATGGCCACTTACAGCATAGGGGAACCATACCTAAGAGTGCGCCGTTCATGAATAGCCGTAAATATCTGGGAATGAAATAGAAAAACGAAATAATTTTAGATTTGTATCTATTAACATAAAATTTACAAAGCTGTGAGGACCGGGCGTGAGTCGTGCTTCGTTAGCTCAGATAGTAGAGCACTTGCCCGCAAAAGGCAAAGGTCCCGAGTTCGAGTCTCGGTCGGGCACACAGTTTTAATCTGCCAGGAAGTTTCATAAAATTTACATGTTCAGAAAACTATTGCAGCAGAGAGGTAATACTTTTATTGAACTTTTCAAAAATACAAAAAAAACGGGACATGCGCACTCTTTCGTTCGCCTGCGCTTAAGAGTGCGCAAACCACGCCCAAAGATTACGCATTTAGCAGACGTCACAAATGAACGCCATATAATCCTCAAATGAAGACCACTGCTGGTACCACCATCTCCCGCACTTAATGCACAGTCCTATGGAAACGTCAAATTCTCTAACCACAGCTTTCAGTCTTTTCCTTAAAGCACACTCGTTCGTACTAAGAGGTTTCTTCATTTTCAATTCCTTGTCTGGCCTCTTTGAGCAGCTCTTCAGTTTAGATGAGCTTCCTGTACGATTTTCACACGTAATTTGAAGTCATTCAGAAACAAAATCTATCCTTCAGACTTCCCAACACACTCAAGAGGTACAAATTTGCAGTTGTGCCCTAAAGATAACGCGCACACTCATTGGGGACATTATATGCGCGCTCTTTCGTGCAGAACCAATGATAAAAAGCGAAGTCGAATTTTTGAAAGCCAATAACTTGTTCCGCAAAGTACTGTTGCTTCTAGACAATGCCACTTGTCATCCTAATGAAGATGAACTTCAAGATCAAGATATAAAAGCCATGTTTTTGCCTCCAAATGTCACATCCTAATGTCAGCCTATGGACTAAGGGACCTTAGAGACACTGAAGAGAAACTACCGCAGAAGCTTGCTTTCCTCTTTAATTAATGCTATGGACAAGGGAGGAGACATGCTAGAGCAGTTGCACCGTATTAATTTGAAAGACGTAGCTTATGACGTGGCCCAATCTTGGGAAAGTGTTGGAACAAATACAATTGCAAAATCGTGGAAAATTTTGCTACAGGAAAATCAAGACAATTTTCAAGATGATGAAAATCTACAGCAGCAGACCGAACCAGAAAATATTACCTTGCTTTCATTGTTACGAAAAGTTCCGGGATGTGCTGACGCCACAGAAGATGACATAAGTGAATGGATTGTCCAAGATGAAGAATTTGAAGTGACAGGTGAATAAATAGTCAACATGGTAAACGAAAAAGAAGACAAAGAAGCGGGTGTAGTGGAGGAAACTGCGCCCAATATATCTCACACCGAAGGACACAAGGCCTTAGAAACTGCTTTAAAATATGTAGAGCAACTGGAAGAAACATCGTCTACCGAGGTTTTACTTCTTAACAGACTACGTGGTTTAGCGGCAAAAAAACGGCAAACAGCAGGCAAAAAAAGACAATTACTAACTTCTTCACACAGTAAATAACTATTCTGTCTAATTTGATTTGTATTGTATTAAATGTTTAACTCCTCTGGCCCACTTTAGTTTAATTTTTGTGTTTTTTTTATTATTTTCCGTGTTATCCGACCTTCCCGCTTATTCGACCTTGCCGTGGCCGGTTTCGGTAGGATAATCGAGACTCTACTGTACTAATACGCGTCATATCTTATACTGTACTCACAACGGACACACGTGCCAAACTGAAGGCAACCAAATGTATTAGCGCTGAACAATATCTCTCTACGCATGCGCAGTGGCCACTCAGCAGTTACATTGTAACGGTCGCGAAGCTTTCAGATACGTGGCGCGGAGTATAGTGTATGTTGTTGGGACTTTAGCATGGAAGTCGGTCACTATTGGGAAGCGCTGAGAGAGAGAGAGAGAGAGAGAGAGAGAGAGAGAGAGAGAGAGATCAAACAAAACGTTACAGACAGTTTGTGAACGTAACTGGAGTCAGGCACAAACACGAGGGCCGCGAGGCGTGAATGGTTAGAGGCGTCACGTAGCAAGCGTTGTAATTATGCCCGGCACGTTACAGGCGACACACAACGTACGAGCCAGAGACAATGGAAACGGCTGCACGGTCGTTTCCTGTTTGCCGGAGGTCTCGAGGTATTAGGCGTCAAAATCACCTTAATTCTTCATCTTTTTCCATTCAAAACTGGGTGAAATTCCATCCGGCAATTAATGTAATCACCGATTCCACTTTACTTGGTCCCGGCCAACATCTTGCCTACATCTGCATCTCTATAAACAAATAGAAAATGTGTGGCAGAGAGTATTTACTATTCTATCACTTACTAACGCTACTTCCCTTTCCATTTGCGCGAGTGGCTTTTGAAAAATGATACCCGAAACGCCCCTATGAGGACTGTAATTAGTCTAATATTGCCCTCGCGATCCTACAGGAACGGGGTTTCTATTACATTCCTAGAGTCATCAGTTAAAGCAGGATCCTGAATCCTTATAAGTAGGCACGCACAGGATATTTTGCGTGTATCTCCAAGCGTCTACCACTGCAGTTTTTTGCAGTGCTTCGATTTTCTGCTGCGCTTCCGTGACATTCTCCGATGGATCAGCCCAACCTGTGACCAGTCGTGCTGACCTTCTCTGTATACGTTCAATGTCCACTGTTAGTCTCGTACACTTGAGCCATAATGTAGGATGGATTCTACGATGGTTGTGTAAGCAATCTCTTTTGAATACGGAAGGCATTTTCCTAGTCTTCTACCGACAAATCGAAGTCTACTACCTGCTCTACCTGCGACTGAGCCTACATCATCGTTACAAATCATATCTCTATGAAATGTTACACGTAGATACTTGTACCAGTTGGTTGATTCCAACTGTGTTGATTGTCATTGTAATCGAAGGATGATACGTGTTTTTTGTGAAGGGCACAGTTTTACATTTATGAACGTTTAAAGCTAGTTGCAAGTCTCTGCAACGCTTTGCAAGCTTGTGGCAACGCTTTGGAAGCTTGTCGATATTTCTGCAGCTTTTTTCAAACCGTATTCCATTATAGACAACAACATCACGTGTAAAAAGTTTGAAGTTCATTAATGTACATTATGAACAGCAAGGGTCACAGCATACTTCCTCGTGGCACGCCCGATGTTACTTCTACATCTGTAGATGACTCTCCATCCAAGATATCATGTTGCCTCGTCCTTACCAAGAAATCCTCAATCCAGTCACAAATTTCACTACGTTTGTACTTTCGATAATAAGCGTAACAGTAGTATTGAGTCAAATGGTTATCGGAAGTCACGAAATGCTGCATCTACCTGACCGTCTTCATCCATGTCTTCCAGGATGTCATGTGCGAAAAGCGCAACTTGGGTTTTGTAATATTTCTGACTTCACAGATATCATATTCAGCAACAAGAAGCTCTTCTTAGAGCAGCTGAGAAGGCAGCAGTGGGAAGATGACGTAATGTGGTGTGAGGTACCGTTGACAGATGGTTTATTTGGTAAGTGTATCGTAGATGGTCGACCTTCTCCGTGATTAGCTGCTATGTTCGGAAGTAGCGCGCCAAAATGATAAACTTTTGTTATTAATATTAGAAAAACTAAACAATCAATTTACCTGCCTTTCATGTAAAATCGTCTCTCAATAGCAGACTATCATTCCATTATTTCAAAAGTATTAACTACCAGCAGAATAATAAACGATTGTTAAACAAAAAGGCTGACGAAGCACTTCGGAGGTCATCGGGTAGGGGGCGAAGTGGTTCTGCTGTAAGATCAGAGCTGGACCGGCAGTCTCGGAGGGCATACATGTTGTCTGCCGCGGTCGGTAACAATTAATATTTAATTGGAAATCTGTAGTTTGTAAATGTAATAGCGTGTTCGGCAGTGTAGGAGGACAGAGATATTGTCTGCCGCGGTTGGTATCAGTTAAGAAAAAAATGGTTCAAATGTCTCTAAGCACTATGGGACTTAACACCTGAGGTCATCAGTCCCCTAGACTTAGAACAACTTAAACCTAACTAACCTAAGGACACCACATCCATCCATGCCCGAGGCAGGATTCGGACCTGCGACCGTAGCAGCAGCGCGGTTCCGGACTGAAGCGCCTAGATCCGCTCGGCCACAGCGGCCGGCATCAGTTAAGAATTTTATAAATTTCTGGTTTTTTGGACATTTATGTTCTTTGGAAATTATTTGTGAGTTATAAAGTGGTTTGTAAATGTAATAGCGCGTTCGGCAGTCTTGGAGGACACAGATATTGTCTGCCGCGGTCGGTATCAGTTAAGAAAAAAATGGTGCAAGTGTCTCTAAGCACTATGGGACTTAACATCTGAGGTCAACTGTGCAGTTTCTCGTATTGTGCTAATTAAAAGCGAGTTGCGTCCCAGGGGTTTATCACACACCCGTAAATCCTTCTCGCCTAATTTCTCTCTCTCTCTCTGTCTCTCTCTCTCTCTCTCTCTCTCTCCCTCCCTCCCTGTTGCACTTGCCGTAGTTTCTCATTATCCATGTATCGGAATTCTTGTTGGCTACTGTGGAGGAGGATATTCTGTTCAAGATACCTTATCTTAACTTTGGATTATTAAAATTAGTTAAATGTCACAAGCGTCTTTTGGGAAAATGTATACAAAATCAACAAACAAACGGAAATAGACGGACAGATATAAATAATGAATAATTAAATTTGCGTTCGCAAATTATGGGCACTTTATGTGTGATCTGTGTATTACATCTTAACAAAATTTAATCTGTCAGCGTCACATTCGGAATATCCAGACATCAGGTTTTAATGCTTTTGCGCTTCAGGTCTCATAATGGAGAGGGTTGTATTTCGATCCACTGCTCGTAGATTTGGCGCCCTACGCGAGCAACCTATTCCACTTTCTCAAAAAATTGAAGTAGGCTGTCGAACATAATTAAAAGCTGTCCTACAACTGCCTGACAGGTATTTTGTAATTGCCTTAAACGGGTTCAGACGAACCCGGGGATGATGTTATCCCACGAGAGATTCGCTACCCACCATTTTTACAAGGGTGACCGCTTCTTGCCCGATGAACACGCTAACTGCAAGTCTTTCAACACTGTCACAAGCAAAGAAATTAAACAAATACTTTGATTATTGCTTATTCTGGTGCACCGTCGAGGGCAGTATGAATGCATTTTACCTCTCGTCAATGTCGACGTCTTAAGAAACAGGGCTATCGACTGGGCCATCTTACAACTAAATGTGAGGCGGGAGCGACGGGGAATTTGCCTTGCGAGGAAAGTGAATAGGCAACTTCTTAAACATAGACGCAACCTATCCCGCGAAAGCCTAATCACAAATTTTGAAGGACCAACGTTAAGTGAGGAATCTAGAGATGTACCAGAACGTATCTCTGCCGAAGGGGCCATGAAGACAAGATCAGGCTAATTAGTTACTTACAGCGCGCACAGAGTCGTTTAAGCAATTATTCTTCACATGCTACCTACGCGAATGGAAAGGGAAGGAGCCAAATAACTGGTGCAACGGGAAGTACCCTTCGCCATGCACTTCACAGGGACTTGCAGTGTGTAGATGTAGATCTAGTAAATCAGCTTCTCGTTTTCCAAATTTAATTTGCGTTCTGCATTTATTCTCCTGATTTCACAATGTAAGGCGTCCGTTAACAACCAGAGCTATGGAGACAAATATAGGGCTATTACAAATGATTGTAGCGATTTCATAAATTCACTGTAGCTCCATTCATTGACATATGGTCACGACACACTACAGATACGCAGAAAAACTCATGAAGTTTTGTTCGGCTGAAGTCGCACTTCAGGTTTCTGCCGCCAGAGCGCTCGAGAGTGCAGTGAGACAAAATGGCGACAGGAGCCGAGAAAGCGTATGTCGTGCTTGAAATGCACTCACATCAGTCAGTCATAACAGTGCAACGACATTTCAGGACGAAGTTCAACAAAGATCCACCAACTGCTAACTCCATTCGGCGATGGTATGCGCAGTTTAAAGCTTCTGGATGCTTCTGTAAGGGGAAATCAACGGGTGAAATCAGCGGGTCGGCCTGCAGTGAGCGAAGAAACGGTTGAACGCGTGCGGGCAAGTTTCACGCGTAGCCCGCGGAAGTCGACGAATAAAGCAAGCAGGGAGCTAAACGTACCACAGCCAACGGTTTGGAAAATCTTACGGAAAAGGCTAAAGCAGAAGCCTTACCGTTTACAATTGCTACAAGCCCTGACACCCGATGACAAAGTCAAACGCTTTGAATTTTCGGCGCGGTTGCAACAGCTCATGGAAGAGGATGCTTTCAGTGCGAAACTTGTTTTCAGTGATGAAGCAACATTTTTTTCTTAATGGTGAAGTCAACAGACACAATGTGCGAATCTGGGCGGTAGAGAATCCTCACGCATTCGTGCAGCAAATTCGCAATTCACCAAAAGTTAACGTGTTTTGTGCAATCTCACGGTTTAAAGTTTACGGCCCCTTTTTCTTCTGCGAAAAAAACGTTACAGGACACGTGTATCTGGACATGCTGGAAAATTGGCTCATGCCACAACTGGAGACCGACAGCGCCGACTTCATCTTTCAACAGGATGGTGCTCCACCGCACTTCCATCATGATGTTCGGCATTTCTTAAACAGGAGATTGGAAAACCGATGGATCGGTCGTGGTGGAGATCATGATCAGCAATTCATGTCATGGCCTCCATGCTCTCCCGACTTAACCCCATGCGATTTATTTCTGTGGGGTTATGTGAAAGATTCAGTGTTTAAACCTCCTCTACCAAGAAACGTGCCAGAACTGCGAGCTCGCATCAACAATGCTTTCGAACTCATTGATGGGGGCATGCTGCGCCGAGTGTGGGAGGAACTTGATTATCGGCTTGATGTCTGCCGAATCACTAAAGGGGCACATATCGAACATTTGTGAATGCCTAAAAAAACTTTTTGAGTTTTTGTATGTGTGTGCAAAGCATTGTGAAAATATCTCAAATAATAAAAGTTATTGTAGAGCTGTGAAATCGCTTCAATCATTTGTAATAACCCTGTATATGCACGGTAAGAGGAGGATGGTCCACATTCAGCAAGGAGTAGTTAGAAGGTGCCCGACGTACCATGTGCACGCTGCAGTGTTTACATGTTCCGAGGTTGGCAGGCCTTGTTCTCGTTGTTCGCTTACGAAGTTTACGGCTGCGTCCTGCGTGGAAGTGCGCTATAAAACGTTTTCATAGCGGCTAGCGCACCAGAATATTACTCTCGCAGAGAAAGCTGGCTTACGACGTCATGCATTCAAGTCTTTGTTACAGGACGGAAGAGTCAGGACGCGGTACGGCAATAAAGACGCTTCCGCTAGTCAAGGACGGTTAACTAGCACCCCAGCGACAGTGACCTATGAGTTCTGCAGACTAGAGATCGACGAAATTTACGAGGAGCTGGTAACGGAGCTCTAATATTTTGTACTCCCGCTGCGGAACTTGAATGTTTCCCAACTTCCATCCCATCGAGTTCGTGAAGGTGTCTCGAACAGTGGAGGTCACGTCTCGATTTCCACCGCTGATATGGATAGTCAGTTTGAATATTCTAGTGTCTTGTATATTCTAAATGTCTTATAATGTAATTAATAGAATACGAGCTCTGTTCAAAAAATTCTGGAATTTTGTCCCCAGAATTTTTCTAGGCTTTCCTTTTGTTATTGTGTTGGTCTCCTTCGAAATACTCTCCTCCACAATTGATACACAGCCTTTTCCACTTCGGAAGCAGTCTTAGTACGCCTCTTGCTGGATCGCGCGAAGCGCCGTCTGCGAATTTACTTTTATCTTGTCTATCTTTGAAAATCTTCGTCCTTTCAACGGAGTTTTGAACTTCGGAAATGAAAAGCGGTCCGCAGCGGCCAGGTCTAGAGAGCACGGAGAATTAGGCAACACAGTGATTTCGTTTTTTGTGCAGTAGACACGCACCAACACGTTGAACGTGCACATGCGTTATCGTGATGCATAAGCCACGAATTGCCTCGCCACATTGAAAGGCCGTTTCCTTCTCACAATTTGTCGCAGGCGTCGCAACACGCCCCGATAGTACCATCAATTAACAGTTTGTCCCTGTGGCATGAATTCACGATGAACTAATCCTTCAAAGTCAAAGAAAACTATCAGCATGGATTTGGCATTTGACCTGACCTGACACACTTTTTTGGTCTTGGAAAACCTTTCCTGGCCCATTGTGAAGATGGAACCTGGGTCTCAACATCATAACCGTAGACCCACGTCTCATCACCAGTTACGATTCTCGTAAGAAACATCTCGTTCTCATTTGCACTATCCAAAAGCGCTTCATATTGCAGGACGAAGGTCTTTCTGGTCTTGACTCATGAGCCATGGGACGAACTTGGCGGCAACACAATGCATTCCAAGATTCTGTGTCAGTATTTCCTGACATGGTCCAAATGAAATGTTACAGTCTTCTGCAATCTCTCGGACAGTCAGTTTTCGATTAGCACGCAAAATTTCGTTGACATTACTGACATGAGCGTCGTCCGCAGACGTCGAAGGACCTCCTGAACGAGAGTCATTCTTAACTTCCGTCCGGCCATTTTTAAACCGTGTGAACTATTTGTACCGCAACGGCCTTGCCGCAGTGGATACACCGGTTCCCGTGAGATCACCGAAGTTAAGCGCCGTCGGGCGAGGTCGGCACTTGGATGGGTGACCATCCCGGCCGCCATGCGCTGTTGCCGTTTTTCGGGGTGCACTCAGCCTCGCGATGCCAATTGAGGAGCTACTCGACCGAATAGTAGCGGCTTCGGTCAAGAATACCATCATAACGACCGGGAGAGCGGTGTGCTGATCCCATGCCCCTCCTATCCGCGCTTCCATATGAGGATGACACGGCGGTCGGATGGTCCCGGTAGGCCACTCGTGGCCTGAAGACGGAGTGAGTGAACCATTCGTAACACCGAGTACGGCTTAAACGCTCATCAACGTAGGCTTCCTGCATCGTTTGGTGTGTCTCTGCAAACGTTTTGTTAAGTTTCACGCAAAATTTAATGCAGATACGTTGCTCCTCTAACTCTGCCATCTCCAAACTCGCGAACTGTGCGACACAACGGTCTACTCAATACAGCACTGAACAATAGCTAAGACACATACAACAATGAAACTTCCGGCGGTTAAATATTAAACACAGGCGTGTGCAGGGATGCCAACCGCATTTCGCTCCAACACACCATTGGCGCAAAATTACGAATGTTCCGGAATTTTTTGAACAGACTTCGTACATTGAATTGGAAGTGCAGGTGTTGAGAAGTGACTGAATGCATGGTATCCGGAGACTATACGTGTTACAGAATTAATTTAAAAAAATAAAAGTAATTTGAAAGGCGTAGCCATTGTTCTGATGTGACGCATTACTATCTCAGTTTGGTACAGGGGTTGTACAAAAGTATGGAAACACCGCGAGAAATGGATGCTTGAATGAAAATGCAGATGCTAGCCAACCTGCACGTTGCGTTGTTGTATTTGATCACGAACGGCACTGGTGCAATGTCTTCAAAACTTTGCAAGTATCAGTAGCGGCCAGAACAATGAACTTTTTAGTCGTGAGTACGTTGTTTCGGAGCTGAATGGATTAGGACAAGGGCAGACTGTTGGTGCTCTTATGGTGGGTACTTCCGCAACCAAGGTAGCCAACGTGTCTTGTGTTTCAAGAGGCACCATTGTCGAAGATTTATACCGCAAACAGGGAAAGCGGAAAAACACCGTCACCAAAGTCACAACGCGAACGACAGTGTGTGTTGAGGAACGTAACAGACGGCTACCGAACAGGCTTGTAGCGAGAAATAAGAGGACAACAGCTGCAAAAGCCACTGTGGAACCGAATGTCGCAATCGCGCATCGTATCATCACCAAAACAACACGAAGGACGCTTCGTAAGCAGGGTATTTCTAAACCACTCATGCAAATGCCTGTAACAGGAAAACGAGGTTCAAAAATGGCTCAAATGGCTCTGAGCACTATGGGACTTAGTCCCCTATAACTTAGAACTACTTAAACCTAACTAATCCTAAGGACATCACACACATCCATGCCCGAGGCAGGATTCGAACCTGCGACCGTAGCGGTCGCGCGGTTCCTGACTGAAGGAAAACGTGGTGCCGAAGCCATAGAAGGTCTACTATGGGGCAATGAAAGTAAGTCATTTGTTCGGATCAACCTTGTTTCTGATTGTTTCCACCTTCTGACATAGCGAGATTTGGGCACCATACCGTGGTATTTCATGGGGCCCTCGCTTACTCTGCAAGGTCGCATTGTGAGGGGTCCACTCGTACGTGGAGCCGGATTTCGTAATGTAATTCATGAAAAATGACCTGAAACGATTGTCGTATGCAGAAGACATATGGCAGAATCGATTGTTAAGTAGGGGTGCGCGGAGCGCAGTACCAGTTGCCGTTGCACTCTGTTACAGGTAGGACGTAAGACTTTAAGCTAGCGGCAAACGTGAGAATTTAGTTGTTGGTCTATGGACGCAGCATAATATAGTTTATATAAAATGAAGTGATGAGATGATGCTGTAACTCAAAGGTAAAACAGCTGAAACAAATTTGTAAGGTAAGGAAATTTTTTATATTTTAAGTATGCAGCAACGCCATGTGGATTTCGCTAATTTTGACAGTGCTGATCCTTGAATGTAGGAACCAAGTATTTTCCATCAGATTTTATGGTTCAAATGGCTCTGAGCACTATGGGACTTAACTTCTGAGGTCATCAGTCCCCTAGAACTTAGAACTACTTAAACCTAACTAACCTAAGGACATCACACACACCCATGCCCAAGGCAGGATTCGAACCTGCGACCGTAGCTGTCGCGCGGTTCCAGACTGTAGCGCCTAGAACCGCTCGGCCACTCTGGCCGGCTAAGATTTTATGTATTGGTTGATTAGGTATACCCGATTTGTAATATTTTGTGTGTTTAATGTTTTGTCATGTAACAATTCAAGTGTTTTTAATTACGACAGTAAATGAAAATTGTAGAGCAGCTGAGAAGCTCACTGATTTTGATGTTAATGTAAACTGTTTCGTATCGTATTTTGTGAAGGAGAAACTTTATTTTGAATTCAATATTCAAATTGAAGCATTTGGTCTTAGGACATCCCCTTATCAGTACCTCATCCTCTTCCATGTCGTGTGTATTTGAACCCAATGAATATTTTTTAAAGAAATCATTTTTCAGTCACTCAGAAAAATATGAATGCGCCAGAATCAGAAAAGTATTAATGTTTGAACAGCTTCAATGCGGGCAGCACTGCACAGCGCTTACGCACAATCCATTATTTTCACTAACCATTTACAAAATTTACGCAATAACATTCGATCTTTGGCAAATACATTTGACAGTTGGCAACAGAAACCAAAACATTGCGTTGAAACAAGCGTTCAGTTCATAGTGCTGTGGAAAGTGGAAAAGAACCGCAAATTTGCATTCATAAGAAGACGAACACCACCAAAAATACAACAGGAGCGTAATATGCAAGAAATTGTCCACGCAACCTGTAAGTTCAGTTCAAAACATTACTACTTAACAGGAAATACCAACCACCAGAACTGTTTATAACCTATAGGCACAGTGACATAAATGTAAATTAAATAGCTAACATATATACATATTTCAGGCCACTGATGATGCTTGCAGAAAATAAAAGCGAAACGCGTATGGCACTAAAATTGTGTTTTATTCAGTTGCTATCACACGGTCCATTAGTAAAAATTATCAATATACCGTAATTTACAAGGTTATTTATTTATCAACCAATCTACTGATATTAATTCTATGAAGCTATTTTACGGTCGGCATTTCACTTCGCTCTGCCAAGACTGAATATTTTGTATGCCTACTGTGGAGAGAACAGAATACCAAGATTACATCCGTTGCGACTCTAGAGGTAAGGAAAATTTATTTCATTGTTTATTTGCCTAGGGGATTTGATCAGTTTATTGTACAGGGTGTAAGTGGGCTGTTTGGGTTTTTATGTTGGTAACGCCACGTAGCGCTCTGTATGGAAATCACTGACTGTGCTGTGTGTAATCTGTTGCTGGTTGGGATTGTTGTAATATTCACTATTGCAAGGAACATAGAATAAAAAAGGTATGCCAGATTGGCTTAGTGCGCTGTCATTGGTCAGCGAGTTGTTACGTCACCTGGCAGCCAGACGGCAGCAGTCTCCGTTTGTAGAATATGAGTGATTGCAAAATAACTGTTTTCACGTCTCTTCTCTTCTCATATAACGTAAAGTTTCGCGCTCACAGGGTTGAACACACTTCATGTTAATATTATATACAAGGTTTCCGAAAGAAACGCGTTAAATATTAGTAGCAATGATGATATATCGCCACGCAAAACTAGTGGCCGATGTTCGCATCCGCATTCATGCTCGTGTTTTAGGCATCTGACTATGGTAAATGTTTTACAGTTGGGTACTGCCGATTTTACACATGTTTTTGTAAATAAAAAGATAGTAATCGTCGAACTTACCTTACAAAGCTGATGCAGAAGCTACGTCGAAGATGCTGAAGGCGACGCTGACCAGAGCCGATTCTTCCTTGCCGAATTCCGTTTCATTGCTTCTATTTTGGCTCTTTTGTTTAAATGTCTAATCCGTATAAAAGTTCTTGTTCTGACATATAACTGAACTATTTTGCTATTAAGTTCGGGAAATTTCGCACTTATATGACCTGCTAAGGTTGCCATCACTCTATTACAATGAGAAATATTTGATCCATGAAAAGCAGCAAATATAATTTCTAACTCACGTATTTTAGCAAACCAGTCAGTAGAGGGAGAAATGAGGCCCCCTTTTGAAATAATGGTAATCCAGTCTTGCTTGAGACTTAGTTCTGTATCAACAACACACTGCCCTGCTGTATTTCCCAAAGAACTGTCAACGTTTTTGCACTTGAATGCTATATATCCTGCTAGATATTTTAGAGCATCCTCATTCACGTCTTCACTGGTACACATTGAATCACTGAGCTCGAAATGTAAGAGCAAGTTTTCGTCATCTGTAGCGACGTCAAATGATTTATCAGTTACGCTTATACATAATTCACTCGAGAGAAAACGTGCAAAATCTTCCTCAGTTTCATCAGCTGGTGTCGGGTAGTTTTCAGAAACAGAATTCTCATTTCTGTCCTCTGAAGTCGAAGCACCTGAAGACAAAGGTATTTCACTTGCACTTCCAGTCAGTATCAATAAACGAATTCTGTTTTTCACCTCAAAAGGAGTGGGATTGTTGTAGAAGACACCAAGGCCACGGATTCTGGAAAAGAAATTTTCCAGACAATCTTGATTAAGTCTGGCTGTCAATATATAAGTAGCTCCGGAATTTTTCATATCATTGTACAATCCAAAAAGTGAATTTATTGATACAATGAATCCCTTCTGAAATGGGAGAAGACTGTTTCTTTTTCCTACTCGCATACTAGAGCACATTTCAAGAAATCTTTTTAGAGTGTTTTCCTGACTTCTGATATGAAACCCGTAACCACTTCTAAGGGGAGCTTTCTCATCTTGAGGGTATCTCGAATTCAGCACATCGAAAACATCGTTCACGAGCTCAATGAAGCTTCCTTCGCGATTTTTCTGCAGAACGTATCTCACAGCTTGGGCAGTGCGACGTGAAAATATCTGTGCAGCCCTTCGGACATTCTGACGATCACGTCCACTAACGTTGAGATGAACCTCCGATATGTGGTGATTGATCGAAAGGTCGCCTTTCTGATGTCGAAGAAGATCTTCTATAACCATTTTTGTAATCACAGTACCATCAGGCAAAGTGATTCCGACATCAAGAAAATGATTTCTTAATAACTTAAGCAAATGTGGAACATCAAAAATAACCCAAACTTTTCTGCTGTGATCAACAGGGTTTGAAAAGAATGTCTTGGATGTAGACACACCAAGTTGCTTCCACACATTCATATTTTTTGGTCCCATGTCACACGTAACAGCTACAATACGGATTCCTGCTGTTTCAACTTCTTTTATGACATTCTGCAACAAATCGCTAGACACTGCAACATCAAAGTCATAATACACTGGCTGCTTCCATTTTGAAAACAAGCTGCGAACCATGACAACTTGGACATTGTTGTGTGGTCCGAGTACTACATCGTCGGACGAATCATAAGTCACACGACCGTCAATGCTCATCTCGTCGAAGCTTAGGACACCAATCGCCTCTAATGATGTGAACATTTCTGACCTACTTTTAATTAACTCCAAAACTGGTTTCAAAATACCTGGTCGGCACTTGAACTGTTTCGTCCATATCTGAAGTGTTGACCTGCAGGGAAAAGGATAATTCTTCCTCCTCAGGTAGGCATATGCTTTAGGAGACAAAGCTCTCAATGTGAGAGCATTTGCAATATCCTCTGAGCACCACTTTACTTGCTTCCTCTTCTTTAACAGACAACGAATTTGTCCTGGTGTGAAACACTGAGAAAGTGTACTTCTCACATCCGAGCATACACATTTGTGCTTCTTAGTGTGAGACACATTAGGTTTTACAGATGTAGCTTGCTTTATAACTTCTTTCATGGACTTAATTCTTTGTTCCAATCGAACATTTTTAATCTTCAAACTAACCAATTCTTTCTTCAGTGCTTGAATTTCCTGGTCTTTAAATGAAATTAGCGGATCAGTAAAAACGTCTGTGTTGCTGGATTTGTCCAGCTTACTTTTCTTGGGAGATAAAGTTTTCAACGTTGAGAGAGCTCCTTTTTTTACTGTTCTAGTGTCACAGCGACGTTCTCTCTCTGTTAGAACACTACCAGTAACATTCGCGGTGCTGGGACCTGGAACTTCGAATACATTTCCGTGCCAGTTTGGTATTTTTAGAGACGGAACAGCATTATCCTGTAGCAGTTTCCGTGTAGGTAGATCTAACAATTCATTCTGCAAGTCTCGTTTGTAATCGCTTTCACAAAAATGTTCAGAACAAACTCTTGCATTATTAACATTAATTTTGTCCTCTCGTTTACAACGAGCAATCCACTTACGCTGTAGTTCAACATTTTTTGGAAAACGATGATAAATTACGCCTTCAGTCTTACGTCCACTATTACTACATTCAGCAACTGCACAATACGACGTATTTGTAGACATAATTCCAAGAACGAAGCTACAAGACTCACGGAACAATTCCTTTCCAACTGAACACTCGGCAGGGCAAGAATTACACACAAACTAACGTGTAACACGAACTCGCATGCACGCCTTCGATAGAAACACTGAGAGACACCGTTGTAAACAAACTGCAGTAGCTGCCAGGTGACGTCACAGCTCGAGATTCATCATGGCGGAAAAAGGAGTGGGAGGTCGCATTTACACTCCCCTGCACTATTGTAGTGTTGGGCAGTTGGATGTGAACAGCGCGTAGCGTTGCGCAGTTGGAGGTGAGCCGCCAGCAGTGGAGGATGTGGAGAGAGAGATGCCAGAGTTTTGAGAACGGACGATCTGGACGTGTGTCCGCCAGAAAAAGGAAATGGCTCTGAGCACTATGGGACTCAACTGCTGTGGTTATCAGTCCCCTAGAACTTAGAACAACTTAAACCTAACTAACCTAGGGACATCACACACATCCATGCCCGAGGCAGGATTCGAACCTGCGACCGTAGCAGTCCCACGGTTCCGGACTGCGCGCCTAGAACCGCGAGACCACCGCGGCCGGCCAGAAAAAGGAAATTTGTAAAGATGGATGTCATGAATTGATAGATATATATATGATGACTTTGGAACATTATTAAGGTAAATACATTGTTTGTTCTCTATCAAAATCTTTCATTTGCTAACTATGCCTATCAGTAGTTAGTGCCTTCAGTAGTTAGAATCTTTTATTTAGCTGGCAGTATTGACGCTCGCTGTATTGCAGTAGTTCGAGTAACGAAGATTGTGTGTCAGTTTAGTGATGATCAGAATAAGTAAAGAGAAAACTGAGTACGTTGAGTTTTGCTCAGCTGTTTGAAAATTTAATAACGTAAGAGTTTTTCCAGCACTGTCATTCTCTACATTCAAAGGGGAAGTTTCAAGGGCCATAGAACTCGGTGCTCACGAAACGAGTTAAATTTCAGAAAGATTGATTTCATTATGAAAATTGCGTATTGGTTTTGCAGATGAAGTCATTTGCTCAACAACACATCACACATTAAATTTGCGTAAGACAAACATTAAGCATTGCACATTCATTGACAAACAACAACACAAATTTTTAAAAGAACATTACAGCATTACTGACTAGGATTATGTGATCATTTTGGCTGATCAGATTCATCCCATGGTACAGTGTTTGTTCCACAACGGTGATGCTCTGTTACAAGAGGAGAGGACCTGTGTTCACACAGCTCGCATCGTCCAAGACTGGTTTCGTGAGCACGAGGATGAAATGTCAGATCCCCCCTGGCCACGACAGTTACAAAACCTCAGTATTATTGAGCCTCTGTGGTCTACTTTGCAGAGAAGGGCTCGTGATCCCTATACGCCTCCATTATCGTTAACTGAACTTGACGCTATTTTGCGTGTGGAATGGTATAAGATTCCCTTTAAAATCGTACAAGACCTGTATTTATCCATTCCACGATCACTGGAGGCTCTTTTGAATCCCAACAAATTCCCTGCAAACTATTGGGCATCGTGATGTGTTGTGTTATTGATGCTTCATTATTTTTGTCCAATCCCTGTAACTGACCTGTACCGTCTCGCTGTGTGAGGTGACAATTTCAGCGTAATACTGGAATAAACCAGAAGTTGGACGACAGTGAGTGCATGTGTACTGTAATTGCCCTTTCCTGGGTTGGGGACTTTTGCTGAGGACAGATAGCTTTATTGTGCCGCAGTTTTAAATCCACGTAATCAATGTACGTGATGGACGTGTCATAAAATACAAATGTTACACCTATGTTACTAAACGGAAGAAACGGTCACTCAGCCCCAGCGTTAATGATGCAATGGAGGACTCCAACATCGCTAAAAATGAAAAAGAAAGCAACCCCACGAATGAAAAAATCAAAACAGAAGGTAATACTGAGCAATTGTTTTCGTTATGATGACTGAATGGATGCCTGAGGGTCAGACCGTTAATCAGAAATACTACGAAGGAGTTCTAATCAAGCTGAGGGGAAGAGTAAAGAAGAAAAGACCGGATTTGTCGAACAAAGACGCATGGATCCTGCAACAGCACAGTCAGCCCTTAATGCCGTATCTGGGAAACAGTTTTTAGCGGATAATCGCATTCCTGTGTTCGAACACCCTCCGAATTCACCAGACCTGGCCCTCTGTGACTTATCTGTTCCCAACTTGGAAAGAGCACTGAAGGGAACACATTTTGAACCTGTTGAAGAAGTAAAAGTATAAATGGATGACCTACCGCACTGCTTTGAACAATAGAAGAGGCACTCACGCTGTATAGATAGGGGAGGGGCATAAGCTGAAGAGGATTAAAGTTGGTTGCAACTTTTTTTGCAGTATATCAGTTTTCTTACACGTCTCGTTATTTGACTGCTACATATTAGCTCAATTGTAATCAGACGTTTGAAGCTGTTTTGTACATAGATGTTCGATTCTTTAAAGACTTGGTGGTGAAGGGGGAGGGGGGATTGTTTTACTGTAAGTTGAACGCAGCGATTCAAGACATGTAGTTAAGAAAGGCCTTTCTGTGTCGTAAAAAATTGTACAACGAAAACATTGAGGGGAAATTGTCACGCCGGCCGGGGTGGCCGATCGGCTCTAGGCGCTACAGTCTGGAACCGCGAGACGGCTACGGTTGCAGGTTCGAATCCTGCCTCGGGCATGGATGTGTGTGATGTCCTTAGGTTAGTTAGGTTTAAGTAGTTCTGAGTTCTAGGGGACTGATTACCTTATAAGTTAAGTCACATAGTGCCCAGAGCCATTTGAACCATTTTTGAAATTGTCACTTTCACGGTCGGTGTAAACAAACTTCTTGTGTTATTTCTGAGCTGCCACTTTTTTACACTAACAAATGATATTTTTCAAAACAACAGCATGTCATATGTTCAAATGTATGTGAATTTCTAAGGGACCAAACTGCTGAGGTCATCGGTCCCTAGACTTACACACTGCTTAAACTCACTTAAACTAAGGACAGCACACACACACACACACACATGCCCTATGGAGGACTAGAACCTCCGGCGTGAGCGATATATATCAACAGTGTCATCTATTGGTCGCATTTAAAAACTTTTAATATCCAGACAATCTAATACTACCACCTTGTATAGGTAACTGCTAAGAGCGTATAGTTTGTATGTTATTTGTACGTAATATTTTACTGTCAATGGCTCTGAGCACTATGGGACTTAACTTCTGAGGTCATCAGTCCCCTAGAACTTAGAACTATTTAAACGTAACTAACCTAAGGACATCACACACATCCATGCCCGAGGCAGGATTCGAACCTGCGATCGTACTGGTCGCGCGGTTCCAGACTGTAGCGCCTAAAACCGCTAGGCCACTGCGGCCGGCTATTTTATTGTCACGCAGATATCGTTCAGATGTGCTAATGCGAAAACTTTCTGTTTTCGTAATTTTAGTAGATTTTGCCATTCATTAGTAACACGGGAAAAACATCTCGAAATGAGGATACAACGCTACTGGAGCTTTTAGAATCCAGAACATCTGGCATTTTCAGTTGGAACAAGAATAACTGTGAACTGCGGAATAGTTTTGGAGACTTTACGACTTGGGGCTGGGTAAGCCTGCTGTTAGTCAATATTCATGGCGTTTTCTGACTGTCTCCAAACTGAACCGAACTGTTACCTACATCTACATCTACGTCCTTACTAAGCAAGCCACCTTGCGGTGTGTGGCGAATAGTACTTTGTGTACCAGTATCGCATCCCCCTTTTCTCCACTCGCTTTATTGTTCGCGGGAACAGCGATTGCTGATAAACCTACATCTCTGGTGTTTTATTCGTACTCTTTTCGCGATGTATATGTAGGAGGAAGCAATATGTTGGTTGACTATTGTCGGAAGTACGCTCTCGGAACTTCAACCGTAGACCATAACGTGAAGTAGAACGCCTCTCTTGCAATGCCTGCCACTGGAGTTATCTGAGCACGTCCGTGAAGCTTTCGCGCGTACTAAATGAGTCTGTAACGAAACATGGAGCTCTTTTTCGGATCTTCTCTGTTTCACCTACCAGTCCTATCTACTACGAGCTCCATACAGACGACTAATATTCGAGTATTGGTGGAACGAATGTTTTGTAAGCTACTTAATTTGTTGATGGACTGTATTTCTTAATAATTTTCCAGTGAATTTAAGTCTGGCATCTGCCTTTCGCAATTAATTTTATCTGGTCGTTCCACTTCAGGTCGCTCCGTATGCATAATCCTAGATATTTTTTGGAAGTAACTGCTTCCAGCGACTGCTCTGCAATCTGCAATAAAGGTTCTTTCTGTCTATGTATTCGCAATACGTTGCATTTGATTATGTTGAGAGTCAACTGCCATTCCCTGCACCAAGCGTCGATCCGCAACAGGTCTTCCTGCATTTTACTAACACTTTCTGGCGACGCGCTTCCTCTGCATACAACAGTATAATCTGCAGAAAGGCTCATGGAACTTCCAGCATTATCTACTAGGTCATTTACATGTATTGCGCAAAGTAATGGTCCTATAACACTTCCCCAGGGCATGCCCGATGTTACTTGTACGTCTGAATTCTGCCAGTTCAGAATGACATGCTGTGTTCAGTTTGCTAGAAACTGTCCAATCCACTCACACTGTTGATCTAATATTCCACAAGGTCGTATTTTGTTCATTTGGCGGCAGTGCGGAACTGTACCGAATACCTTTCGGAAGTCAACGAACGCGGTATCTACCTAGGTGTCTATATCTACTGCTTTCTCGGTCTCGTGGATGGTCAGAGCTAGCTGGGTTTCACACGATCGTTGTTTTCGGAACCCATAATAGGCGAGTATATTACATGTTCCAAAATCCAACCCATGGTTTCGTGCGTCTGTTCGACGAACCGTCTTGAAAACGGGATTGACCTGTGCTTTTTTCCAATCATTAGGAACGCTTCGCTCGTCAAGAGACCTACGGTATACTGCTGCTAGAAGAGGGGCAAGTTCTTTCGCGTACTCTGTGTAGCATCGAACTGGTATTACGTCAGGTCCAGTGGCCTTTCCTTTGTTGAGCGATTTCAGTTGCTTTTACATCCTTTGGTCACTAATTTCGATATCTGTCAATTTGTCGTTCGTGCGAAAATGTAAAACAGAAACTACTGTGCGATCTTCCTCTGTGAAACAGTTTCGGAAAAAGTCATTTGGTATTTCGGCCTTTTCTGTATCTTTCTCTGTTTCAGAGCTATTATGATCACACAGTGTCTGGACACATGGCTTCGATCAGAACTTCTCAGGATTTTCTGTCAATTTGGTATCTCACATTTGTGATAGTTGTGGCCATACCTACTGTAGAGTATTGTTGTGCTGAATTCCATCACATGCAGTTTTTATCACACCGCTGGGTGTATCATAAGATGCTGTAAAAATACAATTTTCGCTGTGGTGCAGTTTCATAATTGAAAGATGATCCCATTTTCCATCCTGCAAGATAACCACTGTCATTTATACCACGATCAGATGATTTTGGCTTTTTGCCATTTTTCAGTACATGCTCCTATACTCATAGATTTACACCGTCACCATTTGTGAGTATATTTCTATACACTCACAAAGGATGGCAGTGTAGATTCGCAAGTATAGGAGAATGCAATTGAAAATGGCAAACAGCCAAGATCAGTTGACTGTGGTTATATATCAGCCAAGGAGGAAAATCGACTTGTCTTTCAACGAAATTGTGGCTGTGGCACCCAAAATGAAACAACATGGTAGTGTGATAATGCCCAAGGAGACGAAAGTAGCTGGTTGCATATAATGAGATAAAGTATTTATAGCGAATACGAAAAAAACCTACACAGGAAAATGACTTCTGTTCACACGGAACAAGGGAAAAAATAGTGACCGAACATCCTCAGATATGATGTGTGCAAAGCATCGAACACAAACAACATGGCCGCAGTTGAATGTACTGATATAGCACGACTTGCTCACCGCGCGGCGTCTGTCACGCCGATGACGTCATCCCAGTCACGTGACAGACCAAAATATTCCATTTGCCGCGACAACAGGAGCGCTTTCTCTTCAACAATACAGAGCTATCTCTAATACAAATGCTTTGATTGTATATTGGTGCTTCGGAAGGCATTAGCGACCAAAGCCATCCCCGAGAGGCGGAAATGCTGATTTGAAGATTTAGAAGCAATTTCCGGACGGTTTTCGGATAGAGTCGTTTACTTCAGATATCAGAACTGCGTTGTTGAGCCCCCTAATACCCCTATTCCACACGCTATTCTGCCTTCATGCGGTTCTGCGGCAGAGGTTGGAAACACGCAGTAACTGGCCGTAAACGGTACGGGAAATCACTGCTTACATTTCCTGATCGTGTCGGGAGCACTTATTTCTTGCGTCCATTTCGGAATTGCCCACAGTGTTTTACGGTGTAGGAGAGTTAGATGCTGCTCGTGGTAATCTTTTCACCAGATTCGTCGTAATCTTTCCACCAGACGGGAGCAATCTGTTAGAATCAGGAGTAGATTGACAGCACCTTGCTTTGTTCTGTCCGATACTCTCATTCACGGTCACATACAGTTATACTAACGTAACAATACACCAGACAAGCGTTCATTACAGGAGGGGTAGTCATAAAATTTTAACTATCAGATCGAAATAATAAAGTTGCGTAATTAATTTTTGGTTTGTTTGCAGCTACTTTTGTGAGGTCCTTTCTAGCTTAATTTTTTCGAGGTGCTAATCAAATCGTTACGACGACCCCCATTAGCTGGACAAGTTTCCCAATCGATACGCTATTGTTAGATTACAGGATAAATGTAGATATTCATCACTTTCAGCAACTCGCCACTAAGTATGCGAGTTTCTCATGCTACACCCACAGCTAAGTAATCATTGGAATACCTTAGGAAACTTGCCTTTAAACTGTTAATTCGTCTAGGACGGGTTTTCTAGAGAATTAGCTGGCTTTTTTTTACATCTACATTGTGTACATTATCTATCCGCTTAATTTTTAGCATAACTCTACAGCACTGCATTTCAAATGACTCGTGCTTTTTTGCTTTTGGATCGTCTGTACACAATTTTTGTGCCATACGCGTTTCGTCTTCATTCTTTGTAAGGCATCTTCAGTGGTAGGTTCCATTGGTGTTGTTGCTCATGTTGTGTTTTTGTTCCGTTTTTGCCGCTGTTCTTCTTCTTGTAATTGCCATTAGGATTTCTATTTTCCAGACTTGACAGCACTAGGAACTCAACAACTATCGTAATATTACACGCAGCAGAAGACAGAACTACAGAAGTTGAAGAAGTGACTTCTGTTTCTCCTTCTTCAGCCTTCCCACAAGATAACGTTTCATTTCGTACAATACTGCCTTCGAGAAGAGCGATTTCAAAAAGGTTCATGTTCCTTATCAGTATCTGGTACAGGATGAGACATGTGGTTGAAGACATCTTTCTTCGCATGCCTGTATCTCCCGATGTCTGCCTTCCTGTGGGAATCTCGTATATTCTTATTTTCTCAGCTGAAGAATTAGTTCATTTCGGGTTGCATGTCAGCAACAGTAGAATATTTGAGGAGATGCCAAATTTTCTACGGCGTCACTTATCTACATCACCGTTACTAACCATCAGCTGTCAACATCAGGTAATTTCAGGGATCTAATGGATACATACGGCAATAAAATTCTGAGACCTCATAACTCGATCATTAACAAATTGCTACTCAATCTGTCTACAATAATACCACATCAATTCTGACAGGTAATTCATTGTATTGACGCAGGAAAAATTAATTTACAAGTCAGAGAACCGTCGATTAATTGAGCGACTGTATCGGAAGAGCATTTCAGGACTATTAGTGCACAATTGGCTTTTCGTCGAAAATGAAGTAATGACAGATGTCAGCAAATTAATATATTTGTTAATTTTCTCGCGCGCCTCAGGCAGTTTAAGTTTGTGCGTTAATAGCAGTGTTCATCCAGCAACTACGTTAATTAGTCACGTTCCGAACAGAGCAATTCGTCAAAGGCACGAGATATTCGCTTATCAGTTGCTGAACCAAGTTAATTAGGTTTGCAATCCACAGCAAAATAGCTGCGAACCTCCAGAAACAATGTGTACAGCGTTTGTAACAGGAATGTTGTGTAAAAACTTCCATTACTTCGTTAATTCACTCACAAGTTTTACGAAGACAAAGCAAGATCCCTGTACGCAGATAACACTAAATATCACTTGAGCATAATGATGGTATTTTTCTTCTGTAAAGTGAATGACAGATATCCTTGCCCCCTTTGGTGTATAATCCTTTATTGTTCCCCATCCCTAATAACATATTTTCTGACGGGTCATTAAACCCTAACATGTCTTACTTTCAACACCAAAGTCAATACGTCTTAGTGGCGTCACATATATACCAGTTAATTATGCCTCATCTGACATAAATGCCATTATATGTGTTTCCCCTTCAATGTTACCCAGGCCTACTTTCTTCACTGCCGATTTAACTACTTCTGAATGTCTTAGCATGGCTCCCACAAAACCAGTCCTTCTTCCGGTAAACGTTTTCCATGATATTTCTCCCTCGTCTGTTTTTAGCCCATCCTCATTTCGGAAGTTATCTGTGAAGTCTTGACAACTTTCTGTACTGCCGCATTTCAACACTTCCAGTTTCTCTTACATGGTTATCGTAGTGTTAGCAATCTACTACCACATAATGTTATAGTCTAAACGCACAATTTTCATACAGTTTTCTTAATTCCACGTCCTACTTGATACAAGAAGATCTACTTTCTGGAAGAAAGTTGTTATTCGTCTGCGTCCGTTTGCTGGTGTTATGTCCCATGTTTCCCGTATAATTCTGCGATATAAGTAGCCGAATTATTTAGATTGTTCTAACTGCGTTTCTCCAAATAATGTTTAACTAACTGATCATTATACGGGAATTAGTATGTACCTTGTCAGTTCCTCGTCACTTCATCCACATTTACGTGACTACCCTGCAGTTCACACTTCAGTGCCCGGCAGAGGGTTGATCGAACCACTCTCGCTCATTTCTCTACCGTTACACGCTCGAGTAGCGCTCGGCAAAAATGAACACTTAAATCTTCCCGTGCGAGCTCTGATTTCTCTTATTTTACTAGATCATTTCTCCCTATATAAGTGAGCGTCAACAAATTTATTTCGCAATCGTAGAAGAAAGTTTGAGATTGCAATTTCGTGAAAAGATCTCGCCGCAACGAAAACCACCTTCGTTTTAGCGGCTGCCACCCCAACTCGCGTATTATATCCGTAACACTCTCTCCCCTATTTTGCGATAACAGAAAATGAGATGCCCTTTTTTGAACCTTTTCATGTCCTCTGTCAATCCTATCTGGTAAGGATCCATACCACTCTGCAATACTGTAGCAGAGGACGGACAACTGCAGTCTCTTTAGTAGACCTGCCGCACGTTCTAATTGTTCTCCCAATACCTTTCCCACGTTATGTATGTATCGATCCAGTTTAAGTCGTTTGTAATTGTTATTCCTAGGTATTTAATTGACAGCCTTTGGATATGTGTTATTTGCAAAAAGTGTCAGTTGTGTATAGACGCTTCGGTATATCGCCATCAAGTATTGAGAACTATATTCGAGTAATCTGTGGACTTCAAAGTATGACAAAGGCCTTTGAGACATTATCTTGTTACAGATACTCGTAAAACGTGATTTTACATCACATGCTTATTTTAGGCCGAGTGAAATAACTTTTTTTGACACTGTGAAACCTCCCTACGATTTCCATAATGCAAATATTGTAAAAACTGAGGTAATTATAAAAACTTGTGGACCATGACCGAGACATGAATGTGAAATGAAACTGTGGTACATACACCGATGGGCCAAAATGTCACCTCGTGCCAATGTGGAGACGTGACTTCGTCAGGAAAGTATACAAACGACGAATGGGAAATTGTTCTAGCGACGATACGGGTCGCAAATGCGGAAATCCACTGACGTGAGCGACTTCGACAAAGGGTAAATTGTTGTGAACCGACGCCTGGGAACGAGCGTCTCGGAAATGGTGAAGCTGGTAGCACGTTCGCTTGAGTATCTGTGGAAAGCGACTGGACGGTGAAACCAGTAGTAGGCGACAAGGAGTTGGATGTCCAAACCTCATCACAGAAGGTGGAGTACGGATGATTAACCGCTCGTTGAAGCACAATAGGCTGCAGTATGTGGCAGATACGACAACAGAGTACAACGCTGGTGCAGGTATAAGTGTTTCGGACATTGTTGAGCATGGAGCCCCGCAGTAGACATCCCGCTTATGTGATCCCATGTCGGCCCAACGACATCGTCGATTACGATTGTAGCGCGCAGGGGAATATCGAGAGTGGACCTTGGCTCAGCGGGGAAATGGGCCTGGTGAGATGAATCACGTTTCTTGTTACGCTAGGTCGATAATCGTGTCCGGGTACACCCTCATGCAGCTGAACGGCTGCTAAAAACATATACAGCGTGGTCCATTGATCGTGACCGGGCCATATATCTCACGAAATAAGCGTGAAACGAAAAAACTACAAAGAACGAAACTTTTCTAGCTCGAAGGGGGAAACGAAATGGCGCTATGGTTGGCCCGCTAGATGGCGCTGCCATAGGTCAAATGGATATCAACTGCGCTTTTTAAATTTGAACCCCCATTTTTGATTACATATTCGTGTAGTACGTGAAGAAATATCAATGTTTTAGTTGAACAACTTTTTTCGCTTTGTGATAGACGCCGCTGTAATAGTCACTACCATATGGCTCACAATTTTAGACGAACAGTTGGTAACAGGTAGGTTTTCTAAATTAAAATACAGAACGTGGGTACGTTTGGACATTTTATTTCGGTTGTTCCAATGTGACACATGTACCTTTGTGAACTTATCATTTCTGAGAACGCATGCTGTTACAGAGTGATTACCTGTAAGTACCATACTAATGCAATAAATGCTCAAAATGATGTCCGTCAACCTCAATGCATTTGGCAATACGTGTAACGACATTCCTCTAAACAGCGAGTAGTTCGCCTTCCATAATGTTCGCACATGCATTGACAATGCGCTGACCCATGTTGTCAGGTGTTGTCGGTGGATCACGATAGCAAATATCCTTCAGCTTTCCCCACAGAAAGAAATCCGGGGTCGTCAGATCCGGTGAACGTGCGGGCCACGTTATGGTGCTTCGACGACCAATCCACCTGTCAAGAAATATGCTATTCAATGCCGCTTCAACCGCACACGAGCTATGTGCCGGACATCCATCATGTTCGGAAGTAAATCGCCATTCTGCCACGCAGTGAAACATCTTGTAGTAACATCGGTAGAACATTACGTAGGAAATCAACATACATTGCACCATTTCGACTGCCATCGATAAAATGGGGACCAGTTATCCTTCCTTCCATAATGCCGCACCATATATAAACCCCTCAACGTCGCTGATGTTCCACTTGTCGCAGCCATCGTCGATCTTCCGTTGCGTAATAGTGCATATTATGCCGATTTACGTTACCGCTGTTGGTGAATGACGCTTCGTCACTAAATAGAACGCGTGCAAAAAAACTGTCATCAGCCCCTAATTTCTCTTGTGCCCAGTGGCAGAACTGTACACGACGTTCAAAGTCGTCGCCATGCAATTCCTGGTGCATAGAAATATGGTACGGGTGCAATCGATGTTGATGTAGCATTTTCAACACCGACGTTTTTGAGATTCCCGATTTTCGCGCAATTTGTCTGCTACTGATGTGCGGATTAGTCGCGACAGCAGCTAAAACACCTACTTGGGCATCACCATTTGTTGCAGGTGGTGGTTGACGTTTCACATGTGGCTGAACACTTCCTGTTTCCTTAATTAACGTAACTATCCGGCGAACGGTCTGGACACTGGGATGATGTCGTCCAGGATACCGAGCAGCATACATAGCACACGCCCGTTGGGCATTTTGATCACAATAGCCATACATCAACACGATATAGACCTTTTCCGCAATTGGTTAACGGTCCGTTTTAACACGGGTAATGTATCACGAAGCAAACGCCATCCGCACTGGCCGAATGTTACGTGATACCACGTATTTATACGTTTGTGACTATTACAGTGCCATCTATCACAATGCGAAAAAAGTGGCCCAACTAAAACATTCATATTCCTTTACCTACTACATGAATATGTAATAAAAAATGGGGGTTCCTATTAAAAAAAAACCGCAGTTGATATCCGTTTGACCTATGGCAGCGCCGTCTAGCGGGCCAGCCATAGCGCCATCTGGTTTCCCACTTCAAGCTAGACGAGTTTCGTTCTTTGTAGTTTTTTCGTTTGATGCTTATTTCGTGAGATATTTGGCCCAGTCACTATCAATGGACCACCCTGTATATTCCGTGCGACGCAAATCGGTAGAGACAGTATCACGCTACGGAGAACATTCACCTGAGCTTCAGTGGAACTGTGATACTAGACTAAGCCAACGTGACAGCTGTGGAGTACGTGAATGTTAGGGGAACCACGCCAATGAGTGTGTAGCTAAGGAATAACCTTTAGTGTTATTATCAGTGGCGAAAAATCATTTTAGGTTTATTTTTATTAACGTAATACATACATGTTCAGAAAACAACAGCAGCAGAGAGATAGTATTTTCATTTAACTTTTCAGAAATACGGAAAATGGGAAATGCGCACTCTTTCGTTCACCTGCGCTTAAGAGTATGTAAAACATGCCAAAACGATACGCATTTAGCAAAAGTCAAGAATTAACGCAATACCACCCTCAGATGAAGAGCACTGTTCGAGCCACCGTATCCCACACTTAATGCACTGGATCCAGTCCTCTAAAATTGGCCCACCGTACTGCTCGTCACATACTGGACAGAAAATAGCCCACCTCTCTGCTGTGTCTTCATGTACAGCAGGTCTATTCCGTCTGGAATGGGATGTCTCCTTAGAAGCATTGTCCCTTATGCTTGGTTCGTTGACTTTGGGAGGAGAGGTCCAAATAGCAAGGTTATCAAATGGTTCAAATTGCTCTGAGCACTATGGGACTTAACTTCTGAGGTTATCAGCCCCCTAGAACTTAGAACTACTTAAACCTAACTAACCTAAGGACAGCACACACATCCATGCCCGAGGATTCGAACCTGCGACCGTAGCTGTCGCGCAGTTCCAGACTGTAGCGCCTAGAACCGCTCGGCCACCCCGGCCGGCGCAAGGTTATCAGTACCATCGGATTAGCGAAGGATGGGGAAGGAAGGCCCCCATGTCCTTTCAAAGGAACCATCCCGGCATTTGCCTGAAGCGATTTAGGGAAATCACGGAAAACCTAAGGATAGCCGTACGTGGATTTGAACCGTCGTCCTCACGAATGCGAATCAGTGTGCTAACCACTGCGCCACCTCTCTCGGTTCTTTATGGAACAGGATGCCTTCTCAGTGTTAGATCTATAAGACGCCCTGAAGACTGCAGTGTGACACGTGACTGTCGAGAATCAAGAGGGCTGGATCATCTTCAGTTGGTTTGGGATAGTCACTGAAGTGCTGTAGTCAGTGGACGAAGAGATCAGAGTTTGTGAAGCCACTGTATGAGATCATTGGGAGAGTCACTTCGGGTGCATCTCTGGAGCACTCAGGCTTTATCCTCTTTCGTGGAAAAATTGTGGCTGATGTCATGAAGAAACCGGCTGGATTCATTGTACAGACATCTGAGACGGTTTGGCCTCTTTCTGCTGACACAACCTTCCCAACCAAACGTTTTCCTTTTGGACTTACGACGTTTGGGATCTATTTAGGAACAGAAGATATTCCTGTCTCATTCATGTTTTAGATGCGAAGAGCAAGGAGTTTTTTTTCTTGTAGTACCTGTTTTAAATTTCTAAAAAATATCTCAGTTTGTGGTTTACTGAAACCCGTACCCTGCCTACGTTGCATTTCTTTGGAGTTCTAAACGTAAAATGGTACCTTCTGGAGACATCTTGGACCCAGTACTTACCAGCTGCCTTTGTGTCCATATTGAAGAGGTGATCCAACTTGTTAGCATCTACGTTCTCGTGTGCCAGTTGCATGAGCTGCTTTCTGATAGTACCGTAGAACATAGCATAAAGATCCCTGAAGTAGTTTTCTAACTCTTTTTCCATCTCATCTACCAAGGGAACCTCCCCATCGCACCCCCGTCAGATTTAGTTATAAGTTGGCAGAGTGGATAGGCCTTGAAAAACTGAACACAGATCAATCGAGAAAACAGGAAGAAGTTGTGTGGAACTATGAAAAAATAAATAAAATATACAAACTGAGTAGTCCATGCGCAAGATGGGCAACATCAAGGATAGTGTGAGCTCAGGAGCGCCTTGGTTCCGTGGTTAGCGCGAGCAGCTGTGGAACGAGAGGTCCTTGATTCAAGTCTTCCCTCGAGTGAAAATTTTACTTTCTTTATTTTCGCAAAGTTGTGATCTGTCCGTTCGTTCATTGACGTCTCTGTTCACTGTAATAAGTTTAGTGTCTGTGTTTTGCGACCGCACCGCAAAACCGCACTCGACGAAAGGACGTGCCTCTTCAATGGGAATCGAAAACATTTGTCGCAAGGTCATAGGTCAACCGATTCCTCCACAGGAAAACACGTCTGATATATTCTATACGACACTGGTGACGGTATGTGCGTCACCTAACAGGAATATGTTGTCGATCCACCTAACTTGTACACTTGGCGAATGGGTAAAAAGATTCTTCTACCTTTCCCGACATAGGTTTTCTTGTGGATGTGAAAATCACTCCCAAAAAAGTGATGAAAACATAAGAGTTTGTGACATAAACTGAAAACAAAAAATTAAAATTTCCACTCGAAGGTAGACTTGAACCAAGAACCCCTAGCTCCGTATCTGCTCACGCTAACCACAGGACCAAGATGCTCATGCGCTGACGTTCTCCTTGATATTGCTTGTTATGCGCATGGACTACTCAGTTTGTATATTTTGCTTATTTTTTCATAGTTCCACACAACTTCTTCCTGTTTTCTCGATTGATCTGTGTTCAGTTTTCCAAGGTCTATCCACTGTGCCAACTTAGAATTAAATCTGAGAGGGGTGCGATGGGGAGGTTCCCTTGTAAGAAGACCCTTTTTAAAGGTCCCAGTGCCGTTAGCCAGTGACGTTGATACAGTGCCCCAAAAGAAAACGCAATCTATAATCGAAATATTTTGAACATAGTCTATGTATTTGTATATTGAACACTTAACAAGGAAACGCCAAAAACTATGTTCTCTACTCAAAGCTTTCAGTCTGTTCTTTAAGGTAGACTTTTTTGTACCAAGAGCAGCGGCAACCTTTCGTTGGCTTTCTCCATTTTTGATTCATTGTCTGGCATCAGTGAGCAGATCTTCAGTAAAGATGAGCTTCATGTCCGATTTTCGTACATAATTTGAAACAAAACGTATCCTTCAGACTCCACAACAGACGCTATGTGGTACAAATTCGCGGTTGTGCTCTAAAGAGTACGCACGCACGCTCTGGGGACGCTATACGCGCGCTCTTTCGTACAGTAACAGTAATTCCAAGCAAAGTCAACAGATGGCAGCACACGTTAGATTTGCGTAAGATGTGCATGCAGTATGGTAGACTGAAAGCTAGCCTTTCAAATCCAGTGAAGATTAAAGCCCACCGATTGTCAGTTCTGCGAATAACTTACGCCAGAATTACATCAAGAAAGCTGAAAAGTGATTACCTGTTTCACTTTGGAAACATGGGGCTTCTTCACACAATTCCTGCGAAATGTTTCTGATGCCAATCTGAACGCAAGTACGTCAGTGGCGAGCTGATCAGTTTAGCCAACTGTCAGGAACACAAGCTGTTCTCTCTTTGCGACTGCGCACTCTTTGATGCATTTACCCTACTGCAGACCACCTTCAGCCCTTCATGCTTGGCGTCTCCCGCGACGGCGATGGCATCCTTCAGCATGGTAAATGTCCGTGTCACAAGGGCAGAATCACATTGCAGTGCTATAGTGAACTCACGGTGATCTTCGATTCCAAACTCTCCTGTTCCTAACCTGATGGAATACATTTGGGACGTTATCGGAGCTCGTCTGGTAATCTAGCGGAATTGCGTGGCATATGGGCAGAAAACTGGTGATGTTCTGGTCTTCAGTCCAAAGACTGATTTGATGCAGCTCACCAAGCTACAGGATGTAGAGGCTTATCTCACTAGGGGTAAGATAGGTACTGCCTACAGGAAAATTAAAGAGACCTTTGGAGAAAAGAGAGCCACCTATTTGAATATCAAGAGCTGAGATGGAAACCCAGTTCTAAGCAAAGAAGGGAAAGCAGAACGGTGGAACGAGCATATAGAGGGTCTATACAAGGGCGATGTACTTGAGCACAATATTATGGAAATGGAAGAGGATGTAGATGAAGATGAAATGGGAGATACGATACTGCGTGAAGAGTTTGACAGAGCACTGAAAGACCTGAGTCGAAACAAGGCCCAGGGAGTAGACAACATTCCATTGGAACTACTGACGGCCTTGGGAGAGCCAGTCCTGACAAAACTCTACCATCTGGTGAGCAAGATGTATGAGACAGGCGAAATACCCTCAGACTTCAAGAAGAGTATAATAATTCCAATCTCAAAGAAAGCAGGTGTTGACAGATGTGAAAATTACCAAACAATCAGTTTAATAAGTCACAGCTGCAAAATACTATCGCGAATTCTTTACAGACGAATGGAAAAACTGGTGGAAACCGACCTCGGCGAAGATCAGTTTGGATTCCGCAGAAATGTTGGAACACGTCAGGCAATACTGACCCTACGACTTATCTTAGACAATACATTAAGGAAAGGCAAACCCACATTTCTAGCATTTGTGGACTTAGAGAAAGCTTTTGACAATGTTGACTGGAATACTCTCTTTCAAATTCTAAAGGTGGCAGGGGTAAAGTACAGGGAGCGAAAGGCTATTTACAATTTGTACAGAAACAAGATGGCAGTTATAAGAGTCGAGGGGCATGAAAGGGAAGCAGCGGTTGGGAAGGGAGTGAGACAGGTTGTAGCCTGTCCCCGATGTTATTCAATCTGTATATTTAGCAAGCAGTAAAGGAAACAAAAGAAAAATTCGGAGTAGGTATTAAAGTCCATGGAAAAGAAATAAAAACGTTGAGGTTCGCCGATGACATTGTAATTCTGTCAGAGACAGCAAAGGACTTGGAAGAGCAGTTGAACGGAGGATATAAGATGAACATCAACAAAAGCAGAACGAGGATAATGGAATGTAGTCGAATTAAGTCGGGTGATGCTGAGGGAATTAGATTAGGAAATGAGGCATTTAAAGCAGTAAAGGAGTTTTGCTATTTGGCGAGAAAAATAACTGATGATAGTCGAAGTAGAGAGGTTATAAAATGTAGACTGGCAATGGCAAGGAAAGCATTTCTGAAGAAGAGAAATTTGTTAACATCGAGTATAGATTCAAGTGTCAGGAAGTCGTTTCTGAAAGTTTCAAATGGTTCAAATGGCTCTGAGCACTATGGGACTTAACATCTGTGGTCATCAGTCCCCTAAAACTTAGAACTACTTAAACCTAACTAACCTGAGGACATCACACACATCCATGCCCGAGGCAGGATTCGAACCTGCGACCGCAGCAGTCGCGCGGTTCCGGACTGCGCGCCTAGAACCGCGAGACCACCGCGGCCGGCATTTCTGAATGTATTTATATGGAGTGTAGCCATGTATGGAAGTGAAACATGGACGATAAATAGTTTGGACAAGAAGAGAATAGAAGCTTTCGAAATGTAGTGCAACAGAAGAATGCTGAAGGTTAAATGGGTAGATCACATAACTAAAGAGGAGGTATTGAATAGAATTGGGGAGAAGAGGAGTTTGTGGCACAATCTGACAAGAAGAAGGGACCGGTTGGTAGGACATGTTCTGAGGCATCAAGGGATCACAAATTTAGCATTGGAGGGCTGCGTGGAGGGTAAAAATTGTAGAGGGAGACCGAGAGATGAATACACTAAGCAGATTCAGAAGGATATAGGTTGCAGTGAGTACTGGGAGATGAAGAAGCTTGCACCAGGATAGAGTAGCACGGAGGGCTGCATCAAACCAGTCTCAGGACTGAAGACAACAACAACACCAAGCTACTGTCTCCTGTGCAAGAGTCTTCATCTCCGAGTAAATACTGCCATCCACATCCTTCTGAATCTCTTTGCTGGATTCATCTCTTGGTCTCCCTCTATGATTTTTACCCCCCCTCCTCCCCCCCCCCCGCCACCCACGCTTCCCTCCAGAACTAAACTGGTGATCCCTTGATGTCTTAGAATGTTTTCTACCAACTGATCCCTTTTCTAGTCAGGTTGAGCCAAAAATTTCTTTTCTCCCCAATTCTGTTCAGTACTTCCTTATGTGATCCACCCATCTAATCTTCAGCATTCTTTTGTAGCACCACATTTCAAAAGCTTCTATTCTCATCTTACCTAAGCTGTTTGTCGTCTATATTTCAGTTCCATATGTAGTTACACTCCATAGAAACAACTTGTGAAAACAGTTGAATCTACATTTGATATCAACAAATTTCTTCTACATTTGATATTAACAAATTTCTCTTCTTCAGAAACTTTTTCTTCCTATTGTCATTCTACATTCTATATCCTCTCTACTTCGGCCATCGTCAGTAATTTTGCTACCCAGATAGTAAAACTCATGTACTACTTTCAGAGTGTAGTATTTTTGTTCTAGTATGCCTCTTGTTGTCAGGACTGTTCCCTCAGGATCACCTAATTTAATTCGACTACATTCCATCATCCTTGTTTTACTATTGTTGATGTTCATCTTATACCCTTCTTTCAAAACACCGTCCATTTCGTCCAACTGCACTTCCAGGCGCTTTGCTGTTCTTGACAGAATTACAATGTAATCAGCAAACCTCAAAGTTTTTATTTTTTTCTCCCGAGAGTTCAATTCCTAAGCCAAATTTTTCTCTCGTTTCCTTTACTGCTTGCTCAGTGTACAGATTGAAGAACATGGGTGATGTGCTGCAACCCGGTCTCATTCACTTCTCAACCACTGCTTCCCTTTCATGCTCCTCGACTCTTTCAACTGGCATCTGGTTTCTGTACAAAGTGTAAATAGCCTTTCGCTCCCTGTATTATACCCCTGCTACCTTCAGAATTTCAGAGTATTCCAGGCAACATTTTCAAAAACTTTCTCTAAGTTTGCCTTTCCTTAACTCGTCTTCTGTGAGAAGTCGTAGGATCAGTATTGCCTCGCGCGTTCCTTCATTTCTCCGGAATCAAAACTGATGTTCCCCGAGGTCGGCGTCTACTAGTTTCTCATGCTTCTGTAAAGAATTCGTGGTAGCATTTTGCCACAATGATTTATTAAACTGTTAGTTCGGTAATTTTCACACCTGTCAGCATTTGTTTTCTTGGAAATGGATTATTACATTCGTATTGAACTCTGTCGGTATTTCGCCTGTCTCATACATCTTGATCAATAGATGGAAGAGTTTGGTCATGATGGCTATTCAAAGGCTGTCAGTAGTTCTAAAGGAATGTTGTGTACTCCCGAGGTCTTCAGATTTGTTTATTACTTTTTGTCTATTTGCAATTGATTTCGAAGTCCTTTATGCACATTAGCTTGGTGGTCAATGTCATACATATCCGCAAGTATATCGGGCATCGAGCATCTTCGGTGTGGCCACGGAAGTAAAACTGTTGCACGCTTTACTTTGTACAGACATGAAACTGATCATGACTTATTACACCTCAGGTTAAAAGTAAAATCAGTCACTTCATAAACTCATGAAGCGTTAATCTTCGACTGAAACAAAATTTTGCAAAACAGTGCATAAATGACGCACTGTAAAATGCCTTGAGACCAAATGGAAAAGCCTGATTTATATATTGCTTAACAGTGGACGTAGAAAACCTAACTCTGGAACATTCGAGGGGACAGAATGGGTTAAATACTAAATCACATACGAAAACTGTATCAGAATGTTTTGAAACATAATAGACGAACGTCCTACAAAGACACACAGATACCTAACTAAAATTACCGAAACGAACGTAAAATACAACTGTCCAAACAACATTAAGTGAGCTAGGTTATCCGTGACCGCAATACAAACCATCAGGTATCGGATGTTTTCTGGTCTCCGAGTATTTCGCTTTCTGGGCTATGTGTTTTGGTGCGAAGGTGTATCGAAATCGATTTTTGGGTGACTTTTGTTAATTACGTAAAAAACAACTGTGACGTAATTTCCTAACAGGACACAACAGACCAGAATGAAACAGAAAATGTAAACAGAACGCTTGTTTCAACTTGTAATGCATAAAATGTGGTATAATAAAACAGAATTATAAAGCAAGTGGAGACTTTTGAAGAAGAAACATTAACGTCTGAAGAGAAGAAAGAACTAAGTGCAGACAGAATAGAAATGACTGATTTAGAGGATATGCTACGAAAAACGAAAAACACGAAAACACCAAGAAGCGACAATATACACACCCAACTGATAGAGTAAGCTTCTCTTCTAATGAAATCTTGGTTCCTTCTGCACATCAACAGTAATATTACACAAGGAAAGAAATTCCGAAGAGCTGGAAACTAGTCATAGCAACACAAATATTTAAGAAATAAGGCAGGAGACAGGATGAGAATTATACATGGCATTTCTTTGTTCAACATTGGATATAATATATATTCGAAGATAATGAGATAAAAACTCGCAGTAATTTTAGAAAATATCTAGTTGGAGCAGCAAACTGTGTTCAGGAAGCATAGGTTCTGTTCATCAGACAAATAATTGAAAAGCATGTAGAATTTAATAGAGAAACACATCTGATGCTTGATGAGTAAAGTTCTTCTGCGTGTTACACCGTGCCATGGTATGAAACCCTTTAACTTTAAACTTTAAAACCGACGTTTCGACCGTATTACAGCGGCCATCCTTCGGGAAAGGCTGGTTTTGGAGAAGAAAAGGTGCCTTTATTTATTGCAGGAAATCGTTGTCAATACATCATACTTGTGAAGTTTATGTTTATTGGCTACGTGAAAGCCTTTCACAATGTATATAGGTTAATCTTGGGGAACAATAGATAGGGGAGGTATACTACAACATTTTCTAAGAGTAATGCAACAAATCTACTGAGAATCCAAAACAGACATTGCGGGGAAGAAAGAATGTTAAAATAACAACAAATTTAGGCTTACGACAAGTATGCAGTTCGTCGCCGATACTTTTTAACCTCTGTACTGATGAATATGTTGAGAATATGGTTAGAAGAAATAGTGTCGTACGCCTGTAACTTTAACTAACGAAATTATTTGATAACAACACTCCTTGCTGGTAACCAACATATACGGGACAAACGAGAATTAACTCCTTATTGAAAATTGTTTGTAACTTGTTAATACTTAACTAATTTTCATGAAATTTTTTTACTTACAATTGTAGAATTTATGATGCTTGCTTGTTATGAAGACTGGTCCGATATTTTCGGTGATATCCTGCGGTCAGATGAAGTTGTGTTCTGTGCTGCGGCGTGGCGGGTTGTAAACCGACGCAGTTGTTACTACTGGGAAACAGAGGATCCGTGGTTAGTTACTGAACAAGTTTTGGGTCTGTATCGTATTCGCAACACAGTGAATGCAGAACGTCTCCTTGATATGCTTGAAAATTATGCACACGGTATTTTATCCACATGGGACAATTACAATGTGCTGATCTTAATGCATGATGGGGCCCTGTGCGTGGCTCGACAGCCATTTTCCACGACGTTGGTTGGAACGTCGTTACTCCCTTGATTAACCAGCAAGGAGTCCTTACCTAACGCCCTGCAATTTATTTCTCTGTGGGTGGACAAAAGAGGGAGTTTATCGCACAAAACCAAAAACTCTTGATGAACCGGGTGAGCGAATTCGACGAGTGCGAAGCCCAGTTTACCCTTTTCTCACATGATATGCTGCAACAGGTAGAGTCTATATTCCTAGATTTCCGAAAAGCATTTGACAGTGTGTCCCACTGCAGACTGTTAAAGAAGGTACGAGCGTACGGAATAGCTTCCACATACGTGAGTGGTTCGAAGGCCTCTTAAATAACAGAACCCAATACGTTGTCCTCGACGCGAGTGTTCATCAGAGACAAGGGTATGGCCAGGAGTGCCCCAGTGTAGTGTGATGATAGGCCTGCTGTTATTTTCTGTATATAAATACGATCTGGCTGACAAGGTAAGCAGTAATCTGCGGCTGTTTGCTGATGATACGGGGGTGTACGGGAAGAAGTCGTCGTTGAGTGACTGTAGGGGGGTACAAGACGACTTAAGACAAAATTTCTAGTTGGTGTGATGAATGGCTGCTGACGCAAAATGTAGATAAATGTAAATTAATGCAGATGAGTAGGGAAAACAAACCATAATATTCGAATACAGTATAAGCAGTGGGCTGCTTGACACGATCACGTCGATGAAATATCTAGGCTTAACTTTGCAGAACAATAAGAAATGCAATGAGTGTGTAATGATTTTAGTACCGCAGGCGAATGACCGATTTCGGTTTATTGGGAGAATTTTAGGAAAGTGTGGTTCACCTGTGAAGCCCTGTACAGACGAAGACATTTCTTGCGCCATGACTAACGTAGCGAGTAAATTGCTTCCTGTGAACAGTTAACTTGCGTGCCATTTGGTGGCGTGCCACGGCATTGGTAGTAAATGGCATGCAGCCGAACGAAGCTATATTCCACGGCATTAGCCTGCCATTTGAGTGCGTGCGTCTGTTTGTTCTTGATGTCAGTGGTGCACTTTGTGATAATGGAGTGGTCTAAGGAAGCTATAGAAATTCTTATTTTGTCATACAGACACGAAACATGTCTTTATGACACAAAATCACCCACGTACCATAACAAACACGTCAGGAAACACTCGACAAAATAGTTCATTCATTGAAGGAGGTTAGGCTTTCGTCTCATGCTGAAATTATAGCGAAGTTTACGCAAGACGTTTGTGTAAGAAATGAATAAAATAAAAGCTTCGGCAAAGAGTGGTGTGGGATCTGCTGACGTGTATGAAACAACGGTGTGGTATTGTGAGAAACATTTTTTTTTTTTTTTTTTTTTTAAGGAAAGGAACTTGCACGGGCTACACTAAAACCGTAACGTCACATTAAGTAACTTTTTACCCTTCAGTTTCCTCTGCAGTTCGTACAGTACGTGAAAAAAATTAACTGATAACTGGTTTGTCTTGGCGAATTTCGCAAGATACATTATACAAACATGCAATGTATATGAATAACTCAGTTGTCTGATGCGTTTAGATTACAATTCCAACATTGTGGGTTTGAACGCCACTGGCGTTCATATTTTTTTCCTTTGTAACTTAAAATTAAATACGTTGTGAAACTGAGTTCGTGGACGAAAAGTATAAAGCACACACTGCAAGCTGTGTACAATTGTTATTATTTTGCAGGATGACTGTCTTATCAGTGAGATCCCACGGTCTCTCAATGATGTTAGTGAGGATTCTTTAATTATAGAGGAATGTGAAGTTGCACAAGATGGCCAGCCATTTTAAACAGCGTCATCGTCATCATGTTACAGCAGTCCACGTGGAAGGGATATGATCAAGGGGACAAAAAGGAAGAGATATTACGATAGCACGTCAGGTGACGACATGAACCACAGCTTGCGGTATTGCACACTCCATCGGTGAAAAAGCAATGATGAAACATGAAAGAGTCCACTCCTGGTACGGTTTACGTATTGGTGACTAGGTTATATTACGATCTGAGAACAGTGACAAATTCATGCTTTCATTTTCTTATGTCAACGATGTCATATTTGTCTAATATGATGCTGCAAATGCTTTCTAGTGAGAACCTGATGACGATCAGTCGGTCGAAAGCAACTCAAAGCGGTAATCACGACATTTTTCAAATATTTACGAGCTGTGGGGCAGCACATCCTTAAAAATTTATTTTTTGTTTAACTTGTTTCGATCAAAGGTAATCATCTTCAGATCAAAGCAGACATAGTTCCTGTATGGGTAGGACGGGTTGCTTACGCAACTAAATAGATCTGTAGATGATCAGCTTCGATCGAAACTAGTCATCTCAAAAATAGGTTATGTGCATCCGAGACGGCAAAATAAACAATACGTTTTAAATATCAAAAAACTTGATAAACCTCTCACGACGAGATGTCGGCAATAGTGACGATTATGTGGACTGATCGAGCAAGGAACAAAGACTTCTCGCAACGAGTTAACCAGCGGCATAATGCGACTTACTTGAATTTTAAAACTTTTTCCAATCCATGACGGTGTGTTACAGCAACGAGTGTTAACAATATGAAAGAACATACGGTGGCGATTAGAAAACTGGATTTTTTATTGTATTTATGCTCCAGTGAACGTTTCGCCCCATACAAAACATTTTCGGATTGGTCTACGAGAAAAAAATACAGCCTTTCATATAAATAGCATGATCCCGATTTAGCAAAATTTGACTAGCATAAAAAAATAAAAGAACTTACTTGCAAATTATGGTGCTAAGCTCATAGGATGCCGGGCATGCAAACGTCCCAGCAGGTAACAGCCATGGTTAGAATTTGGAAAAAAAATTGAAGCTAAAAGGTTTGTTGTATTTGTGAAATTTCCAATTCTTAACGTTATTGGTTTTTTACTTGTAATTCTTGCACTTCATGTGTGAGCTACTGTTTCATGCAATATGGTGTACGCTATATTCGATCCACCACAGTGACGCAATTTTATATTTTTTCTCCTTTATCCTCATAGAATGTTTCACAATTCATGGTTCAAAATGGTTCTGAGCACTATGGGACTTAACATCTATGGTCATCAGTCCCCTAGAACTTAGAACTACTTAAACCTAACTAACCTAAGGACATCACACAACACCCAGCCATCACGAGGCAGAGAAAATCCCTGACCCCGCCGGGAATCGAACCCGGGAACCCGGGCGTGGGAAGCGAGAACGCTACCGCACGACCACGAGATGCGGGCTCACAATTCATGTTAACACGTTTTAATAGGCTATACAGAAAACTTAGTAGATCAACTTTTACATACACTGAAGAGCCAAAGAAACTGGTACACCGGCGTAATATAGTATAGGACCCCCGCGAACACGCAGAAGTACCGCAACACGATGTGGCATATAGTCGACTAATGTCTGAAGTAGTGTTGGAGGGAACTGACACCATGAACCCTGCAGGGACGTCTATAAATCTGCAAGAATACGAGAGAGTGGAGGTCTCTTCTGAAGAGCACGTTGCAAGGCATCCCAGATATGCTCAATAGTGTTCACGTCTGTGGAGTTTTATGGCCAGCGAAAGTGTTTAAACTCAGAAGAGTGATTCTAGACCTCTGGGGTGTCGCATTGTCCTGCTGGAATTGCCCAAGTCCGTCGGAATCCCCAATGGGCACGAATGGACGCAGATGATGAGACACGTTGCTTAAGTACGTTTTGCCTGTCAGTCGTATACAAAGGTATCAGAGGTTCCATATCACTCCAACTGCACATGCCCCACACCACTACCGAGCCTCCACCAGCTTGAACAGTCTCCTGCTGACATGCAGGGTTCCATGAGGTTGTCTCCGCACCCGTGCACATTCATCCGTTCGATACAATTTGAAACGAGACTCGTCCTACCAGGCAACATGTTTCCAGTCAGCAACAGTCTATGTCGGTGTTGACGGGTCCAGGGGAGGCGTTAAGCTTTGTTTCGTGCAGTCATCAAGGGTACACGAGTGTCCATTCGGCTCCGAAAGCTCATATCGATGATGTTTCGTGGAATGGTTCGCACAATGACACTTGTTGATGGCCCAGCACTGAAATCTGCACCAGTTTGCGGAAGGGTTGTACGTTGAACGATTCTCTTCAGTCGTCGTTGGTCCCGGTCTTGCAGGATCTTTTTCCAGCCGCAGCGATGTCGGAGGAATGATGTCTTACTGGTTTCCTGATATTTAGATTCGTGATATTTACGGTACTCTCGTGAAATGGTTGTACGGGAAAATCCCCCCTACATCGCTACATCGGAGATACTGTGGCCCATCGCTCGTGCGCCGACTATGACACCACGTTGAAACTCATTTAAATCTTGATAACCTACCATTGGTGCAGCAGTAACCGAGCTAACAACTGTGCCAGACACTTGTTGTCTTATATAGGTGTTAACCGACCGTAGGCGGTACTCTGCGTGTTTACATATCTCTGTATTTGAATACGCATGCGTATACCAGTTTCTTTGGCGCTTTAGTGTAGGAAGCCATGTCCAGAAACGGAGCGTCGAAGTTATAGGCGCCGGCGCGTATAAATGTATGTATGTACAGGGTGATTCCCTGATGATGTTGTCGGCCGGAGTGGCCGAGCGGTTCTAGGCGTTTCAGTCTGGAAACGCGTTACCGCTACGCTCGCAGGTTCGAATCCTGCCTCGGGCATGGATGTTTGTGATGTCTTTAGGTTAGTTAGGTTTAAGTAGTTCTAAGTTCTAGGGGACTGATGACCTCAGAAGTTATGTCCCATAGTGCTCAGAGCCATATGAACCATGATGATGTTACAAACTTTCAAGAATGATGAAGACGGATAAATGTATCAATCTGAGGGAAGGGTCCCTGGTCGAGGGAAAAATGACTGCCTATATGCCTCTGTACGAGCCCTAATCTCTCTTATCTTTGTGATCTTTCCGCGAAATGTAAGTTGGCGGCAGTAAAATTGTACTGTAATCAGCCTCAAATGCTGGTTCTTTTAATTTTCTCAGTAGCGATTCATGAAAAGAACGCCCCCTTTCCTCTAGAGACTGCCACCCGAGTTCCTGAAGCATTTCCGTAACACTCGCGTGATGATCAACCCTACCAGTAAGAAATCTAGCAGCCTGCGTCTAAATTGCTTCTATGTCCTCCCTCAATCCGACCTCATAGGGATCCTAAACGCTCGAGCAGTCCTCAAGAATAGGTCGTATTAGTGTTTTATAAGCGGTCTCCCATACAGATGAACCACACATCTTCCCAAAATTCTACTAATGAACCGAAGACGACTATCCGCCTTCCCCACAACTGCCATTACATGCTTGTCCCACTTCATATCGCTCTGCAGTGTTACGCCCAAATATTTAATCGACGTGACTGTATCAAGCGCTACACTACTAATGGAGTATTCAAACATTACAGGATTCTTTTTCCTATTTATCTGCATTAATTTACGTTTATCTATATTTAGAGTTAGCTGCCATTCTTTACACCAATCACAAATCCTGTCCAAGTCATCTTGTATCCTCCTACAGTCACTAAACGACGACACTTTCACGTACACCACAGCATCATCAGCAAACAGCCGCACATTGCTATCCACCCTATCCAAAAGATCATTTGTGTAGATAGAAAACAACAGCGGACCTACCACACTTCCCTGGGGCACTCCAGATGATACCCTCACCTGCGATGAACACTCACCATCGAGGACCTTTTCCGCAATTGGTAAACGGTCCATTTTAACACGGGTAATGTATCACGAAGCAAATACCGTCCGCACTGGCGGGATGTTACGTGATATCACGTACTTTTACGTTTGTGACTATTACAGCGCCGTCTATCACAAAGCGAAAAAAGTGGTCCAACTAAAACATTCATATTTCTTTACGTACTACACAAGTATGTAATAAAAAATGGGGGTTCCTATTTTAAAAAACGCAGTTGAATCCGTTTGACCTATGGCAGCGCCATCTAGCGGGCCAACCATAGCGCCATCTGGTTTCCCCCTTCAAGCTAGACGAGTTTCGTTCTTTGTAGTTTTTTCGTTTGATGCTTATTTCGTGAGATATTTGTCCCGGTCACTATCAATGGCTCTAGTTTCGCGTACACCAGGGTATAAAAGAGCGTTGCAATGCAGATCTGTCATTTGTAATCAGCTGGTCCATGTGAAAAGGTTTCTGGCGTAAGAGCGTTGCAATGCGGATCTGTCATTTGTAATCAGCTGGTCCATGTGAAAAGGTTTCTGGCGTAATTATGGCCAGACGACGAGAAGTAACAGACTTTGAACGCGGAATATAGTTGCAGCTAGAGGTATGGGAAATTCCAGTTCCGGCCGGCCGCTGTGGCCGTGCGGTTCTAGGCGCTGCAGTCCGGAACCGCGGGACTGCTACGGTCGCAGGTTCGAATCCTGCCTCGAGCATGGATGTGTGTGATGTCCTTAGGTTAGTTAGGTTTAAGTAGTTCTAAGTTCTAGGGGACTGATGACCTAAGATGTTAAGTCCCATAGTGCTCAGAGCCATTTGAACCATTCCAGTTCGGAAATCGTTAGGTAATTCTATATTCCGGGATCCACAGCGTCAAGAATGTGCCGAGAATACCAAATTTCAGGCGCTGCTTCTCACCACTGACAACATGGTGGCCGACGACCTTCACTTAACGACCGAGAGAAGCGGCGTTTGCGTAGAGTTGTCAGCGCTAACCGAGAACAAACGCTGCGTGAAATAACCGCATAAATAAATGTGTATCCGTTACGACAGTGCGGTGAAATGTGGCGTTAATAGGTTGTGGCAGCAGACGACCGACGCGAGTGCCTTTGCTAACAGCACGATATCGGCTGCAGCACCTCTCCTGGGTTCATGACCATATCTGTTGGGCCCTAGACGGCTGGAAAACCGTGACCTGGTCAGATGAGTCCCGACTTCAGTTGGTAAGAGCTGACGCTAGGGTTCGAGTGTGGCGCAAACTCTAGTTGTCAACACTGCACTGTGCAAGTTGGTGGTACCTCCATAATGGTGTGGGCTGTGTTTACGTGGAATGGATTGGGTCCTCTCATCCAGTGAATCCATCATTTACTGAGAATGCTATGTTCGGCTACATGGACACCATTTGCAGCTGTTCATGGACTTCATGTTCCCAAACACCGATGGAATTTTGATGGATGACGAGTGCCGTGTCACCGATCAACAGTTGTTTGGTATTGGTTTGAAGGTCTGCCCCCAGTAGCTGAGCGGTCAGCGCGACGGACTGTCGTACCAAAGGGCCCGGGTTCGATTCCCGGCTGGGTAGGAGATTTTCTCTGTTTAGGGACTGGGTGGTTGTGTTGTCCTTATCATCATCATCTCATCCCCATCGACACGCAAGTCGCCGAAGTAGCGTCAACTCAAAAGACTTGCACCAGGCGACCGGTCTACCCGACGGGAGGTCCTAGCCATATGGCATTGGTCTGAAGAACATTCTCGACTATTCGAGCGAATGATTTGGCCACCCAGATCACCCGACATGAATTCCATCTAACATTTATGGGATATAATCGAGAGGAAAGGATAACGTTCTACGACTCGGGGCGTGGATGTCAGGAACTTGAATGTGGTGGGGAAGCTAGAAAATCTGGAAACGGAAATGCAAAGGCTCAGTCGAGATATAATAGGGGTCATGGAAGTGAAATGGAAAGAAGACACGTATTTCTGGTCAGATGAGTATAGGGTAATATCAACACCAGCAGGTGTAGGATTCGTTACGAACAGGAAAGTAGGGCAGAGAGTGTGTTACTGTGAACAGTTCAGTGATACAGTTGTTCTTGTCAGAATCGAAAGCAAACCAACGCCAACAACGATAGCTGAGGTATACATGCCGACTCGCAAGCTGAATATGAGGAGATGGAGAAAGTAGTGCGGCTGGTCGCGGCGGACGTTCGAGTCCTCCCTCGGGCGTGGGTGTGTCTGTGTGTGTTTGTCCTTAGGATAATTTAGGTTAAGTAGTGTGTAAGCTTAGGGACTGATGACCTTAGCAGTTAAGTCCCATAAGATTTCACACACATTTGAACATTTTTTAAGAGTAAGTGTATGAGGCTACTGAAAGGGTAATATAATACATAAAGGGAAATGAAAAGTGAATATAGGCTTGGGACAAGGAATGAAAGAGGAGAAAGACTAACTGAGTTCTGTAATAAATTTCAGCTAGTAATAGCGCCTGCTCTGCTCAAGAATCACGAAAGGAGGAGGTATACTCGGACAAGACTGGGTGATACGGGGAGACTTCAGTTAGATTACATATGGATTGTAAGGCACATCCAGGAGCAGATATAGACTCAGATCACAATGTAGCAGTGATGAACAGTAGGCTGAAGTTAAAGAGATTAATCACGAAGAATCAATACGCAAAGAACTGGCATGCGGAAGTACTAAGGAATGACTAGATACGCTTGAAGTTCTCTAAGGCTGTAGATACAGCAATAAAGAATACTACAGTAGGCAGTAGAACTGAAGGGCCATCACAGAAGCAGGAAAGAAAAATATAGGTACAAAGAAGGTAACTGTGAAGTAATCGTGGGTAACAGAAGAAATGCTTAGGCTGATCGATGAAAGAAGGGCGTGCAAAAATGTTCAGGGAAATTCAGCAATACAGAAATACATGTCGCTGAGGAATAAAATATATAGGTGCAAGGAAGCTAAGACAAAATGCCTGCATGAAAAAAAGTGAAGAAATCGAAAAAGAAATGATAGTCGGAAGGACGAACTCAGCATATACGAAAGACAAAACATCCTTCGGTGAAATTAAAAGCAATGGTGGCAAATTAAGGTGGCAACCGGAATTCCGCTGTTTAATACAGAGGAGAGAGCGGATGGCCAGAGGAGAGAGCGGATGGGTAGAAGAGTACATTGAAGGCCTCTGTGAGGGGCAGATTTGTCTGATGTGATAGAAGAAGAAACAGGAGTCGATTTAGAAGAGATAGGGGATCCAGTATTAGAATTTCAGAGAGCTTTGGAGGATTTAAGATCAAATAAGGCAAAAGGGATCGATAAGATTTCGTCATAATTTCTAAAATCTCTAGAGGAAGTGGCACCAAAACGACTATTCACGTTGGTGTGTAGAATATATGAGCCTTGCAATATTCCGTCTGACTTCCGGAAAAATATCATCCAAACAATTCCGAAGACTACAAGGGCTGACAAGTGCGAGAATTATCACACAGTCAGCTTAACAGCTCATGAATTCAAGTTGCTGACAGGAATAATACACAGAAGAACGGAAGAGGAGATTGGGTATATGTTAGATGACGGTGAGTTTGACTTTAGGAAAGGTAAAGGCACCAGAGAAGCAATTATGACGCGGTTGATAATGGAAGCAAGACTAAAGAAAAATCAAGACACGTTCATAGGATTTGTCGACCTAGAAAAAGCGTCTGACAATGTAAAACGGTGCAAGATGTTCGAAATTCTGAGAAAAATAGGGGTAAGCTATAGGACGAGGCGGGTAATACAAAATATGTACATGAACCAAGAGGGAATAATAATAATGGACGACCAAGAACGAAATGCTCGGATTAAAAAGGGTGTACGACTGGGACGTAGTCTTCGCCCCAACTGTTCAATCTGTACATCGAAGAAGCAATAACGGAAGTAAAAGAAAGGTTTAGGAGAGGATTTAAAGTTCAGGGTGAAAGGGAATCAATGATATGATGCGCTTATAGCAGTGCTATCCTGAATGAAAGTGAAAAAGAATTACATGTTCTGCTGAATGGAATGAGTACAGAATATGGATTCAGAGTAAATCGAAGAAAGATTAAAGTAATGAGAAGTAGCAGAAATGAGAACAGCGAGAAAATTAACATTAAGTTTGATGGTCACGAAGAAGATGAAGTTAAGGAATTGTACCACCCACGCAGCAAAATAACCAGTGGCGGATGGAGCAAGGAGGACATCAAAAGCAGACTAGCATTGGCAAAAAGGGCGTTCCTGGCCAAGAAAAGTCTACTGGTACCAAACATAGGCCTTAATTTCAGGAAGAAATTTCTGAGAATATGTGTTTGGAGCACAGTATTCTATGATAGTGAAACATGGTCTGTGGGAAAACCGGAACAGAAGAGAATCGAAGCATTTTAGACGTGGTGCTAGAGACTAATGTTGAAAATTAGATGGACTGATAAGGTATGGAATGAGGAAGTTCTGTTCAAAATGGTTCAAATGGCTCTGAGCACTATGGGACTTAACACCTATGGTCATCAGTCCCCTAGAACTTAGAACTACTTAAACCTAACTAACCTAAGGACATCACACAACACCCAGTCATCACGAGGCAGAGAAAATCCCTGACCCCGCAGGGAATCGAACCCTGGAACCCGGGCGTGGGGAAGTTCTGTGCAGAATCGGAGAGGAAATGGATGTTTGGAAAACATTGATAAGGAAAAGGGACAGGATGATTGGACATCTGTTAAGACATCAGGAAATAACTTGCATGGTACTAGAGGCAGCTGTAGAGGGCAAAAACCGTAGAGGAAGACGGAGATTGGAATACATTCAGCAAATAATTGAGGACGTACGTTGCAAGTGCTATTCTGAGATGAAGAGGTTGGCACAGGAGAAAAATTCGTGGCGGGCTGCATCAAACCAGTCAGAAGACTGATGAATCAAAAAAAATCGGGAGGTAAATTGGTACACAACATCCTGCACCGTCAACTCTTTCGCTATTATGGACAGCTGTAGAGGTAGCATGGCGGATATTTCTGCAGGGAACTTTTGACAACTCGTTGAATCCATCCCACATCGAGTTGCTGGACTACTCCGGGCAAAAGGAGGTCCGACACGATATTGGAGGTATCCCATGACGTATCACCTTAGTGCATTACTTGCCTCTGGCGGCAGACGCAAATGTGAAGGGGTTATGATATGCTTGGTGTGTAATATGGCGATCCTCCCCTCTAGTAGACTGACGTGGTCGACCTAAATCCTGACAGCGAGTATGCCTAACAAATCTGGTTACTGCACGAGTCTATTAGCCGGGCAAACAGAACCCACGATGTGGCACCTTTCAAACCATGTCAAGTGCTGATACTGCGCTCTCTTTTTAAGAAGGGACGTTGAACAGATGTGCAGAACTATAGAACTATATCTCTAATGTCGATCTGTTGTAGAATTTTGGAACACGTATTATGTTCGAGTATAATGACTTTTCTGGAGACTAGCAATGTACTCTGTAGAAATCAGCATGGGTTTCGAAAAAGACGATCGTGCGAAACTCAGCTCGCGCTATTCGTCCACGAGACTCAGAGCGCCATAGACACGGGTTCCCAGTTAGATGCTGTGTTTCTTGACTTCCGCAAGGCGTTCGATACAGTTCCCCACAGTCATTTAATGAATAAAGTAAGAGCATATGGACTATCAGACCAATTGTGTGATTGGATTGAAGAGATCCTAGATAACATAACGCCGCACGTCATTCTCAATGGAGAGAAGTCTTCCGAAGTAAGAGTGATTTCAGGTGTGCCGCAGGGGAGTGTCGTAGGACCGTTGCTATTCAGGATATACATAAATGACCTTGTGGATAACATCGGAAGTTCACTGAGGCTTTTTGCGGATGATGCTATGGTATATCGAGAGGTTGTAACAATGAAAGATTGTACTGAAATGGAGGAGGATCTGCAACGAATTGACGCCTGGTGCAGTGAGTGGCAATTGAACCTAATGTAGACAAGTGTAATGTGCTGCGAATACACAGAAAGATAGATCCTTTATCATTTAGCTACAATATAGCAGGTCAGCAACTGGAAGCAGTTAATTCCATAAATTATCTGGGAGTACGCATTAGGAGTGATTTAAAATGGAATGATCATATAAAGTTTATCGTCGGTAAAGCAGATGCCAGACTTAGATTCATTGGAAGAATCCTAAGGAAATGCGATCCGAAAACAAAGGAAGTAGGTTACAGTACGCTTGTTCGCCCACTGCTTGAATACTGCTCAGCAGTGTGGGATCTGTAGCAGATAGGGTTGCTAGAAGAGAGAGAGAAGATCCAACGGAGAGCAGCGCGCTTCGTTACAGGACCATTTAGTAATCGCGAAAGCGTTACGGAAATGATAGATAAACTCCAGTGGAAGACTCTGCAGGAGAGACGTTCAGTAGCTCGAGAACATACCTTCACCGAGGAGTCAAGCAGTATATGGCTCCCTCCTACGTATATCTCGCGAAGAGACCGTGAGGATAAAATCAGAGAGATTATTAGAGCCCACACAGAGGCATACAGACAATCTTTCTTTCCACGAACAATACGAGACTGGAATAGAAGGGAGAACCGATAGAGGCACTCAAAGTACCCTCCGCCACACACCGTCAGGTGGCTTGCGGAGTATGGATGTAGATGTAGATGTAGATGTACTTGGCATCTCTCCTTCACAGTTATCACTCAACACCTGAAGCTGTTTAAGCCTCCTACATATGCTGTCACGACTGGTAACGGCACCAACCAACAGCGGTACTGTACTCTGTTGGTCGGTCTACCAGTTACGGAGAACTGCAATTCTAATTACTTACATACTCGCCGATGGTGTGTGCGGCTACGAAGTTACATTTGTAATCGTACTTGAATTACGTAACCATTAAGGCACCTCACCTCAGCCTCTCGATACCAGCAATATTCTACTGTGTTTCTGTAAAATAGTTAACATATTTCTGTGACAACATTCGGATGTGATTTCATTAGTGTAGAGGTACCTCGATACATCGATATGTATATATTGCAATGCTATTATTCATATGTGTATTCTTTCTTTTCTCACTATGATCTTTGACGTACTTGTAACTCTGATTTTTGGCGCGTAAGAGGTTATTAGAGAGTCAAGCTTTGATCGTCATGTTAAAAAGACGCAAATTGTAGTCAGTTTATGAAATGTGAACTTTAACAATGAGGAAGATATTTTAAAGTATGTTTTATATTGTGAAGCGATGTTTTGGAACGAGTTACGTGATATTGCAACAAAAGTAATAAAAAAGAAGTGTAACTTAAATTCGGAGTGCTGATTACTTTTTTACGTCAGCATTGTCCTAAATTGCAAATGTTTAATCGTCAAGAACGGTTTATGAAACACATCTATAAAACTTTTTGAATATCGCAGAATAACAATGAGGCCTCTTTGCATCCGAGCTTGGAATCATCTCTACCTACATTTTCGGCGATTGAGCCATGAGTCCACAACGAGACCAGCTTGGGAAACACGAAAAGATGAGTGTCTAGTTTATCTATTATTTCAAGAAATGACTTTATTAACTGTGCTCTAATGACACCTGCCACATAATAAACTTTGTTGTTGCCCGAAAATGCAATATTTAGCAGCGTGAGTAACACTACAATCATAATTAATTTTTGACATTTGTTGTGGTAGGGTTGTTAGACACTGAAGCATGACTATGTCTTTAGCTCCTTCACTTCTTTTGTCAGGTATTGACCTTCGCATAGTACAGGAAGCGAATACCGCACTCGTCCACTTGTTGGTGCGTGCGTGCGTGTGTTGGCTTGCGTTGCGCCAGCTAATCACTGTCCTTATTGACCAGGAAGGTGTGAAACTAACGCCCTCGGGTGCCAACCGGGCCGCATTATGTGCGCAATATCGGCGCAGGGGTCGGTCTTTTTTACTGCGGCACGCTGGCCGCTGGCCGCACGCCCTGTAATCAGCGGTGACAGAATTACGCGCGCAATATCGGCCGCGAGCCGAGCGCTAATTTGTAATCATCGGCCGTTTAACGCCCACAACCACCCCACGCAAGTTTTACCCTTGCCGGTCTCCTTAAACGGTTGTGGCAGTTCGCAGGCAAAACGTGAAAGCGGCGATGAGCTTGTAAAATAGTTAATACCAATGCCCACATATGAAAGTGGAGGCAGTAATGCGGCAGATTTGTTATTCTGCGCAAGTGCGAATTCGCCGGAGACGATCCTAATGCGTTTTTGGAGCTATCCGTATTACTGGCACTAAGCCATGATTTAAGACATGTTTCTATGCCTAGCATCAGCGGTGTAGACATAGTGTTTCAACCGAAAAGAAAGGGGCAATATTAACTGAATACTGTGAAGAACCAACGCTCATCGCTTCCCCCACGGCTATTGCATGACGTATGCAGATCAGGGAGAGCAGTAAATATTTTCTGAGTTGGTGGTAAAGGCTATTTCGAATAAAACATTCCACATAACGTGTGTACAGTGTTTACTGGATACGATGATACGGCCGGTGTGGTGTAATTACCAGGTGATCAAAAAGTCAGTATAAATTTGAAAACTGAATAAATCACGGAATCATGTAGATAGAGAGGTACAAATTCACACACATGTTTGGAATGACGTGGGGTTTTATTATACCCAAAAAAATTCAAAAGTTTAAAAATTTTCCGACAGATGGCGCTTCACCTGCTCAGAATAGCAATAATTAGCATAACAAAGTAAGACAAAGCAAAGATGATGTTCTTTACAGGAAATGCTCAATATGTCCATCATCATTCCTCAACAATAGCTGTAGTCGAGGAATAATTTTGTGAACAGCACTGTAAAGCATGTCCGGAGTTATGGTGAGGCATTGGCGTCGGATGTTGTCTTTCAGCATCCCTAGAGATGTCGGTCGATCACGATACACTTGTGACTTCAGGTAACCCCAAAGCCAGTAATCGCACGAACTGAGGTCTGGGGACCTGGGAGGCCAAGCATGACGAAAGTGGCGGCTGAGCACACGATCATCACCAAACGACGCGCGCAAGAGATCTTTGACGGGTCTAGCAATATGGGGTGGAGCGCAATCCTGCATAAACATCGTACGCTCTAGCAGGTGTTTATCAGCCAAGCTGGGGAAGATGCGATTCTTTAACATATCGGCGTACGTCTCACCCGTCACGGTAGCAGTTTTGCTGTCCAGCGCCATCTGTCGGACATTTTGTGACCTTTGATTTTTTTTTGGTTCTAATAAAACCCCATGTCATTCCAAGCATGTGTGTCAATTTTTACCTCTTTATCTACACTATTCCGTGGTTTATTACGTTTTCAAATTTATACTGACTTTTTGATGACCCGGTATAATAAACTTGCCGCGCTCTTCTGTTCCACATCGGCTGTTGCAAATGAAAAATGTTTTGTTCGTCATAATCTAAGTTCTACGTAATAACATTTGGTTCTGATGTAACATAACACACACTTTCGGCCACTACTGAAAATTGTTTTGAAAGTATCCGTCGTTTTTCGTACCAATCCTTTTACTTATATTTACTTTACCAGATTTCTTCGTGAGGTTAAGGTTATCGAATTTGGTTTCTCTTTTAGAAATCAACCCCAGGTTCACTAACATGTAATGGAAGTCAGAACCACCTCTTATTCGCACCGACATAACAGATATTGTGGGAAATGACATTCATCAAAACCTGATATGAGAACACAGCTCATCTTAATTGCGACGCTTTTAGGAAAAGCCGTTGAAGCAATCGAAGCAGGAGATCAAAATACTTCGCTTCTGACAACTAGTTTCACATAAAAGATGATGTATCAGTTGTTGATGTTGTTGTTGTGGTCTTTAGTCTTGAGACTAGTTTGTCGCAGCTCTCCATGCTACTCTACCCTGTGCAAGCTTCTTCATCTCCCAGTACCTACTGCAACCTACATCCTTCTGAATCTACTTAATGTGTTCATCTCTTGGTCTCCCTCTACGATTTTTACCCTCCACGCTGTCCTCCAATACTAAATTGGTGATCGCTTGATGCCTCAGAACACGTCGTACCAACCGATCCCTTCTTCTAGTCAAGTTGTGCCACAAACTCCTCTTCTCCCCAATTCCATTCAATACCTCCTCATTAGTTATGTGATCTATCCATCTAATCTTCAGCATTTTTCTGCAGCACCACATTTCGAAAGCTTCTATTCTCTTCTTGTCTAAACTAGTTATCATCCATGCTTTCACTTCCATACATGGCTACAGTCCATACAAATACTTTCAGAAACGACTTCCTGACACTTAAATCTATACTCGATGTTAACAAATTTCTCTTCTTCAGAAACGCTTTCCTTGCCATTGCCAGTCTACATTTTATACCCTCTCTACTTCGATCATCATCAGTTATTCTGCTCCCCAAATAGCAAAACTCCTTTACTACTTTAAGTGTCTCATTACCTAATCTAATTCCCTCAGCATCACCCGACTTAATTCGACGACATTCCATTATCCTCGTTTTGCTTTTGTTGATGTTCATCTTATATCCTCCTTTCAAGACATTGTCCATTCTTTTCAGCTGCTCTTCCATGCTCTCCCCCATGCTCTCCCCCATGAACCATGGACCTTGCCGTTGGTGGGGAGGCTTGCGTGCCTCAGCGATACCGTAGGTGCAACCACAACGGAGGGTTATCTGTTAAGAGGCCAGACAAACGTTTAGTTCCTGAAGAGGGGCAGCAGGCTTTTCACTAGTTGCAGCGGCAACAGTCTGGATGATTGACTGATGTTTATAATGCTTGAAGTGTTTACTGCGGGTATATAGGGTTCAAATGGCTCTGAGCACTATGGGACTTAACATCTGTGGTCATCAGTCCCATAGAACTTAGAACTACTTAAACCTAACTAACCTAAGGACATCACACACATCCATGCCCGACGCAGGATTCGAACCTGCGACCGTAGCGGTCACGCGGTTCCGGACTGAAGCTCCTAGAACCGCACGGCCACACCGGCCTGCGGTATATAGGGCGTGAACTACATAGTGACATGTACTTCGATGACTATAGGAGGAGGAGGAGATTAGTGTTTAACTTCCCGTTTACAACGAGGTCATTGGAGACGGAGCACAAGCTCGGATTGTGGAAGAATGGGGAGGGAAATCGGCCGTGCCCTTTCAAAGGAACCATTACGGCACTTGCATGAAGCGATTTAGCGATTTTGTCAAGAAGACGTACGGATCAGGAAGCGTTGTGAGATTTGTAGCTGTTCCATCTCAGCAGCCAGCGTTTGTGGCCGAGCGGTTCTAGGCGCTTCAGTCCGGAACCACGCAGCTGCTACGGTCGCAGGTTCGAATCCTGCCTCGGGCATGGATATGTGTGATGTCTTTAGGTTAGTTAGGTTTAAGTAGTTCTAAGTCTAGGGGACTGATGAATTCAGATGTTAAGTCCCTTAGTGCTTAGAGCCATTTGAACCATTTTGAATCATCTCAGCAACTCACAGACGCAAGCCAGATGTGAGGCATCACATTTCTACGAAGAATCATACAAATAGATTCACCGTAGCATCGGCATGAAAGCCTATTCCTACATCCATGATTATATGATTTTACTTTTTTCCCCATATTTAATAAACGATTTGAGATGTCGAAACGAAATTTTGGGAAATGGTAGTATACAAAGAAGAGAGTATTTTTCCATATGGTTATTACCGAAATTTTATTATCTACAATGTTATTCCACTAACTACAGCCTTTTTCGATTAAAGGATGTAATTCTTAAGGGCCGTCTATAGCTGGTGAAAGGAGAAATGCTGTGGTCAGATGGTTCAAATCATCTCAGAGCGTCCTGACGAGGTACCAGCTAGATATGGTAATCCTAATCATAGGCAGCCCACTACATATCTCGCGGACACTGTTGGCACGGAAAGTGGGAAAATGCCCAGGAAGAATTGCCCGGTGCTGCTGCAGAACTATTATAATGACAGATTATGAAGTTGTCAAATATCATCAATCCTTCAGTTCTCTTGACTGTACCGTAAAACTGAATACCGCAACGTATCCTGACTCCAAAGTCGCCGCAAAGCAGTCCACAGCTGGGTCCAAAGCCACAGCGATTGCTTAAATATTCTCGCGCCACACTCATTTCTACACCCCCCATCTCAGAGTGTGCCGACGAGGTCCCAGCTAGATATGGTAATCCCACTCATAGGCAGCCCACTACATATCTCGCGGACACTATTGATGCGGAAAGTGGAAAAATCAAATATTCCAGCGCACACCTAAACCTATTTTATCATTACTACTGCTCTGCAGCTGTATCTAGCTGGCAGTTCATCCGTTCCGATGGTTTTCTTAGCACTTCTGCTCTTCGAAATATGACGGTATCGTCAGAGGTGAAGTGACTGTTTACTATGGGGAAAGCAAGCTATGTACCTTATCGGCGCCCAAAGTGTTGCAGATTTTCTCGGAACGAAACAGTTCGCCTCGAGGGTTGCAGCCGTTCGCCTGCCACGGACTACACGTGAGTCCACGTCTCCCGCCCTTCGTGCCATTCCCCTTCCCCTCTCAGCGCACTGTAGGGCTCGGAAGAACTCAGACGTCGAGCGGTCCCCATTTGGCGTCGCCACCCTGCAACACCGCACCACCACGGCCAGCACTGCAGAATCGGAGCGCTGCTGCATTTTGTAGCAGGCCTACTCCGTTCAGCCTGAGCGAGTCACAGAGATCATTCATGACTGTTGGATCAAAAGCGCTACAGTAGTCGCCACGAAAGAAGGCAGGTCATCTCTGCCACCTGCATTATTGCCAATTGGTAATAATTTCAAATATTAGGAAAAATTTCTAAAAAATAACAGATATCTTTACTTTTAATCAAGAATATGATGAAGTACTTTCCAAAAGAAAATTCTTTTTTTGCGAAAAAAGTAAAAAAGAGTTTTTAAAGAAATACATTTTTTTACTTCAGTCTCAGGGGAAAGTCAGAAACACGTATTCGCAGTCAGAAAATGTAGAAACTTTCTAAATGCGGAAGATAGGTATTTTACCGTGAAAACTGTGGTGTCACCGCCAGACACCACACTTGCTAGGTGGTAGCTTAAATCGGCCGCGGTCCATGTAGTACATGTCGGACCCGCGTGTCGCCACTGTGATCGCAGACCTAGCGCCACCACCAAGGCAGGTCTCGTGATACGAGAGTGGACTCGCCCCAGTTGTACGAGAACCTAGCTACCGCCCAGTTGTACGAGAACCTAGCTACCGCCCAGTTGTACGAAGCCTTTCTCTCTCATTAGCCGAGAGACAGAATAGCCATCAGCTAAGTTAATGGCTACGAACTAGCAAGGCGCCATTAGCCATACAGTGATTGAACTTAAAGTCTCCTGTGTATCGTCAAGATCGATGTACCACAATGATATTAAAGATAAGTATTAATCCTGCTCCGTACTTTTCTTCCTAACATTAATTACGTATCCTGTTCCAGTACATCACGCCCGTCTGCGTTAGTCTAGCTTGCCTTTCCAGCCATCTCAACTTCACGGTGTCGGCCCAGCTACCGACACAATATTGGCGACGAGCAAAAGAGTTTGTATTAATTCGTTTGCCACATTGGCGACGCTTTAAAGTGTTCTGATTGCTTACATTTAATTGTGTCATGGCTTCGCCACATTCTCCAGATGTACTGTCCGAATTTTATCGCTTGCAGAATCAGCAGACGCAGGCGTTACTGGATGCCCTTGGACAGCTCGTCCAGGGTCAACGTACCATTCAAACCGATGCGGCCGCCGCCGCTTCTTCGCTACCGCTGCCACTAAACGCTGTTGCACCTCCCTTTCGACCATACGTGGCAGCCGATGAGACGTGGCAAGAGTGGTCTCGCCAGTTCAACTTCCACCTTGCTGCCTACAGAATTCAAGGTAATGAGCGGCAGCCGTTTTTGCTTTCTTGTGTCGGTGTGTCCACATACCGTGTGATAGTGAAATTGTTTCCCCGACGAGACGTAGCAACTCTGTCATACGAGGAAATTTTGTCTGCATTAGATGCCTATTTCAAAGAAACAGTTAATGTGGTTGCAAAACGGTATACGTTCTTTCGTACAAAACGTACGGCCGGTCAAACTAATAGGGAGTGGGTAGCAACATTGCAAGGACTTACTAGGGACTGTGCCTTTGAATGTGACTGTGGTCTTTCTTATTCAGATACAATGGTGCGTGATGCAATTGCACAGAACGTTTCTGATGTTCGCATACGGGAGCAAATTTTGAAACTAGTTAATCCCTCCCTTCAACAAGTGATAGACATATTGGATAGACAGGACACACTTGACTGTGCTCAGGCATCTTTTGAAACTTCGCCAGCCGTGTGTAACATTAACCGGCCCGCCGGGCGCGCTCGCGCAACGCGGCCCGGTCAACTGCCCTCGCGGCCGTCCGCACAGCTGCAGCCGCGTGCTAAGCCAGGTGTGCCGCGCCAGCACACAAATGCAGTGAAATCGTGCCCGCGGTGTGCTACTAGACATTCGCGTGATCATTGCCCGTCACGCCAAGCTATTTGCTTTTTCTGCAATAAGAAAGGACATGTTCAAAGTGTTTGCCAGAAAAAGCTCAGATCAGACAATCACAATCATTCCAGGCCCTTTGCTTCGCGCCGGAATCGAACCAAGGACACTCAGGCTCGTGGACCTTCGCCTATGGACATTCATGTCGTTAATTCCACTTCGTCCAGTGACACTTTCTCTAACAGTAACAGTGATCGTCCCACAAAAACTGTGCGTCGACGTCGCCGAAAATCACGTCAATTAGCAAGTGATTCTGTACCAGTGTCTGTTCCAATTGCACAAAACAGTCGCTCTTGTCGTCAGCAGAACAATAAACTTTTTGTGGACTTAGACTTTGAAGGCAAAGTGATACCATTCCAGCTCGATACCGGAGCTGCAGTTTCATTGCTCAATCACGACACGTACAAACAACTGGGCAAACCTCCGTTGCGTTCCGCAAATGTTAAGCTAACTACATATTCCGGACAGAAAATTCCTGTGTTAGGACAGTGCAGCCTTCTTGCAACATACAAGGGACAAACAAAACTTGTGTCATTTTACGTTCTTCGTTCTTCTTCTGCAGTGAACTTGTTTGGTCTCGATTTATTTCGGTTGTTTAACATGTCTATTGTAAATCAGGTCCTATCAGTGAATCAGACTGTGCCTACAGACAGTGTTTCTCGGCTGTGTGACGAATTTGCAGACATTTTTGCACCGGGCTTAGGTTGCGCTAAAAACTATGAAGCACATTTAGAACTGAAGGTAAACGCGCAACCGAAATTTTTCAGGGCGCGCAATGTTCCCCACGCATTGCGTGATGAGGTCGCAAGAACGTTACACGATCTCGAATCACAGGGTGTAATTGAACGTGTGCAAGCTTCTCTCTGGGCCTCACCCTTAGTCATTTTGCCAAAACCTTCCGGAAAATTGAGACTTTGCGTGGACTTCAAGGCCACAGTGAATCCACAGCTAGTGACTGCTACTTTTCCTTTGCCCCGCCCGGAAGATCTTTTTGCTAAACTGTGCCCGGGAAAATATTTTTCAAAGTTGGACCTAGCCGATGCGTACTTGCAAATACCGGTGGACGACGAATCCCAGCGCGTATTGGTGGTTAACACGCATCTTGGATTGTACCGCTTCAAAAGACTGCCATTCGGGTGTGCATCCGCCCCTGCCTTGTTTCAGCAATATTTACAAACTATTTGTGCGTCGGTCCCTACTGCAGCAAACTATCTGGACGATATAGTGATCTCCAGACAGAAGAAGATCATCTTGCGAATTTACGAACATTATTTCAGGTCTTGCGGCAAAATGGTCTTCGCTTGAGGAAGGACAAATGTGTGTTTTTTGCTCGTGACTTACCATACCTGGGACATGTCATTAATGCCCAAGGCATACATCCGAGTCCAGAGCACCTCCGTGCCATACAAGAATTGCCTTCCCCTCAAAATGTGAAACAGCTACAGAGTGTGTTGGGTAAAATTAATTATTACAATAAATTTGTGCGCAATGCCTCTTCCATTTCAGCTCCGCTTCATCGCTTACGCCGTAAAGGTGTTCCGTTCGTCTGGACGACGGACTGTGAACGCGCCTTTCGCCAGTTGAAATCGGCGTTGCTTTCTAATACTTGCCTTACGCCATTCGATCCCCAGAAACCCCTTTTGTTGATGGTAGATGCATCGGATTTCGGGATCGGTGCTGTGCTTGCGCACAAAGTTGGCTCCCATGATCGCCCTATTGCCTTTGCGTCCAAATTGCTCTCGTCTGCGCAAAGAAATTATTCACAGATAGAGAAAGAAGCTTTGGCTCTCGTGTTTGGTGTTACTAAGTTCCATGATTTCTTGTATGGTCGTCACTTTACCATCATCACAGACCACAAACCTTTGACATCGCTTTTTCATCCGACCAAGCCTGTACCTCCACGTACAGCGCAGAAATTCATTCGCTGGTCTATTTTCCTCTCGCAGTACCGCTACGATATCTTGTATCGGTCCACTGCTAAGCACGGAAACGCCGATGCGTTGTCCCGTTTGCCTGTTGCTGAGGATAAAGCATTCGATTCTTCCGAACTTGCTTGCATGTTCATTGATTCGGAAACCGATGAAGTGGTCGAATCGTTTCCGATTGATTTTCGTCGTGTCGCTACAGCCACAGCTGCTGACCCTGTCCTTGCTACTGTTTTACGTTTTGTTGCTACGCAATGGCCTTTGTCAAAGTCTCGGATCGAGGATCCGTTGGTTCGCCGATTTTTTGCTCACAGGGAGAGACTTTTTGTTCGACGTGGTGTTTTGTTGTTGCGTTCTGATAATGATCAGTCCAGAGTCGTGGTCCCACGTTCGTTACAGTCCTCTGTTTTACGGCTTCTTCACCAAGGACATTGGGGTATAGTGCGAACGAAACAACTTGCTCGTCAGCACTGTACTTGGTTCGGAATCGATGCTGCGATTACGAATATGTGTTCTTCGTGCCCGGCGTGTGCCGAACAACAGTCCGCACCGCCGCGGAAAGTCTTTGCGTGGCCAAAAGCCACTTCCCCTTGGCAACGCTTGCACATTGATTTTGCTGGTCCATTCTGGAATGCTCGATGGTTGGTTCTGGTCGATGCCTTCAGTAATTTTCCTTTTGTTGTCCGGATGTCTTCCACGACGTCCTCCGCCACCATCCAAGCGTTGTCTGCTATCTTTTGCATTGAAGGTCTTCCGCAGACTATTGTTTCCGACAATGGCCCACAATTCATGTCCGCAGAATTTCAGTCTTTCTGCCAGGCCAATGGTATTCAACATCTGACATCCGCGCCGTTTTCGCCTCAGTCCAACGGTGCCGCTGAACGATTGGTCCGGACTTTCAAGTCACAGATGTTGACATTGAAAGAGTCGCATTCTCGGGAGGACGCATTGTTGCTCTTTTTGTCTTCGTATCGCTCTCAGCCCCGAGATGGTCGCTCGCCGGCTGAGTTGCTCCACGGTCGTCCTCATCGCACCTTGATGTCTTTGCTGCATCCGCCGCATCAGGTTCCTGTGCAGCGGCAGACTCCTGCTTTTGCTCCAGGCGACGTTGTATTTTATCGCAACTATCGAGGTTCACGGCGTTGGCTCGCAGGGCGCATTCTTCGCTGCCTCGGCCGCGCGATGTATTTGGTTTTGGGGGCCTCTGGTGAGGTGCGTCGGCATCTCAATCAGCTGCGCCTCTGTCGTCGCTCGGGTTCTGCCGCTCCCCGTCTGCTTTCAGCGACGGTGCCGTCCGGTCAGCGCCCTGGGGACCCATCTACTGGCTCGCCTCATCCCCAGGTGTTACCGACGATGCCTTCCATTTTGCCCCATGGCGACGCGCCGCCGCCGCCGCAGCAGCAGCAGCCGCCGCCGCCGCCGCTTGTTCTCCCGCCGGCGCCGCCAGCGTTCGACGCTTCGTTGCAGCCGCCAAGCGCCTCCCAGGGTCACGCGCCGCCGATCGCTTCCCGTGACCAGCTGTCCTCCGCCATGGAACTCCCGCCCGCTCCGGACCACATGACGTCATCGCGCGTCGGCTACCCCGACGCAATGGAAATCGACCCTTCGGTCACTCCTGTCTCTTTACGGGCGCATACACCGCATGTTGACGTGCACCCTGGACTAGTTTTTCAGGCGTTTCCTAGCTCCCCTCGGACCGCATGGCCGGGTGCGGGTGGCACAGCCTCGCCTGTTGTTAGGCTCCCCACCTCATCGCATACGTCAACATGTGGCCCTCCCCACGGCGGGCGGAAGCCTTATCTCACGACCGTTCGCCGATTTGCGGGGGAGGAATGTGGTGTCACCGCCAGACACCACACTTGCTAGGTGGTAGCTTAAATCGGCCGCGGTCCATGTAGTACATGTCGGACCCGCGTGTCGCCACTGTGATCGCAGACCTAGCGCCACCACCAAGGCAGGTCTCGTGATACGAGAGTGGACTCGCCCCAGTTGTACGAGAACCTAGCTACCGCCCAGTTGTACGAGAACCTAGCTACCGCCCCAGTTGTACGAGAACCTAGCTACCGCCCAGTTGTACGAAGCCTTTCTCTCTCATTAGCCGAGAGACAGAATAGCCATCAGCTAAGTTAATGGCTACGAACTAGCAAGGCGCCATTAGCCATACAGTGATTGAACTTAAAGTCTCCTGTGTATCGTCAAGATCGATGTACCACAATGATATTAAAGATAAGTATTAATCCTGCTCCGTACTTTTCTTCCTAACATTAATTACGTATCCTGTTCCAGTACATCACGCCCGTCTGCGTTAGTCTAGCTTGCCTTTTCAGCCATCTCAACTTCACGGTGTCGGCCCAGCTACCGACACAACAAAAACGTAGAACTATTCAGGGATAAAAAGTGAAATACCGTCGCCTGTGTAACGAATATCTTCGTCGCTGATTAATTTGCGTTCTGTTTGAAGTTGTAGAACTTTCCAGCGAGAAAACTGTTAAGAAAAGTATAAAATTAATTTTGGTAACATCTGAGACTTCATTACCATATCATGTCACTTACGAACGCGATTTATTTATGAGAGAGTAAACACGTGACCAACGTAGCGAGCAAGTCCTAACCGCCTCCAGGATTCTGGTTCCAACGGCTCGCCTTAATAGCAGCTAGAAAATTCCCTAACTCCAGAAGAGATTATATATGCAACTGTAACAGAATCTCCGTCACTGCATCCATCACCCTAAACACCAATTAAAATGTTCAGATGTGTGTGAAATTTTATGGGACTTAACTGCTAAGGTCATCAGTCCCTAAGCTTACACACTACTTAACCTAAATTATCCTAAGGACAAGCACACACACCCATGCCCGAGGGAGGACTCGAACCTCCGCCGGGACCAGCCGCACAGTCCATGACTGCAGCGCCTTAGACCGCTCAAACACCAATTACACTATACAGATGCAGAGCCTATGTGTAGGTAGTTTCGGACTACTATTTTCCTCGGAACCTTCCCAAATATTTTTGCTTGTATGATTTCGCGAGACTCCAGTTCAGATAAACCACTGGCATTTGTCCTCCGTATACTATAAATGCACAATGCGCAAAGCTGTCCCTATTGGAGAGACAATATCCCATCGCTGCACATGAAGTTTTTCTGTTGTTACATTTCCTGAATTTAAACCCGATGTTTCTTAGAAGGCGAGCCCTCATGCTGAATTTTGTGTTGTAGTTGGACAGGAACGTTGCTGGCAACAGAATACTGTCCTTTATTATAGTATTCTTACAATGTCTTCTATACCTCTTGTTTATTAAAATCGTCCGTTTTAGTAAACGCACTTTCCTCTTCATATCCTTTCGAGGCGAATCGAAGACAGCACTCAGAGCTACAGCTTCTGAAGTTAAGACAATCCTAAAGCAATACACTGCTCCTTGTGAGACTCCATGTCCTTTAGTCGTTAATTTTTATGTTTGGGTAAAGTCTTGCTTCGTAATGAGCAAGGCTGTTGAAATCTGTAGGATGTTAGATATTACATATTTACAGTGGCATGATTTTTCGCATTAATCATAAACGCGACAAAAGATATTTTGAAGCGATGTTGCGACTTCTTTAGGAATCATATGTTTTTAGTTAAGAAGACAATGATTATATTTCCGCGAATTAAAGTGAATGGGACGAGTCTAGTTTCAAATTGTATCGAGCGGACGGACGTGTACGGGTATGGAGACAACCCCATGAATACATGGACGCTACGCTGTTCAAGCTAGTGGAGGCTCTGTATTGGTGTGCAGTCGGATTTATACGGGACCCCTGATACGTCTAAATACGACGCTGACAGGTGACACGTACATAAGCCTCCTGTGTAATCACCTACATCCATTCACGTTCATTGTGCATGCCGACGGACTTGGGCAATTCCAACAGGACAGTGCGACACCTCACACGTCCAGAATCGTTACAGAGTGGTTTCAGGAACACTCTTCTGAATTTAAACGCTTCCGCTGGCCACCAAACTCCCCAGACACGAACATTATTGAGCATATCTGAAAAGTGTCAAAGCTTCTCATGTTTATAATTAAAGAAGATAATTGCTTTTAAAATCAGTCATTAGTTTATTGCAATATATGAAGTGTGATGGAGGTGAATTATTGTGTCATTAAGCATCAGTAAAGGGCTATGATTCTTCTCTTTGCAAACTTAGTACACTTTGTGCATGAAAGGTATTCTTCTGATGCGTTCCTAGCTGGGAAGCCCGACGACCGGGTGGACACAGGCAGTGACCACGGGTGAGAGGCGGTCGCGCGCCTACGTCGGCACACTTCACAGAAGGCAGCCCCCTAGAGGATTAGCGACAGGCGAAGACGCCGATAACATCAACACGCTGCCAAGGGAAGCCGTGGACAGTCGCACGTGTACCCGAGGCAGCGGAAATTACAAACTTCGATCGAAAAACAGTTTTGTCACGATTCTAGGTAACGCGGACAGATCGGCGAGTTGAATAGCAACAACACGACTTGGGTGTCCAAGAATCTCAAGTGGCCCGGGGAATTTTGGCCGTTTCCCGCGAGCAGAACACGTGGGAACGTAGCGGCAATACTCAAAGGGAGAAGTCTTGGTTTATTTGTATACTCTGTCTCACACAGAGTATCGCTCTCTTTTATTCGCGGAATGCGACGGCAAGGAGGGAGGAAATTTTGAAAGGGACTTCTTCATTGGCAAGAATCTAATGTTCGCTTTGAAAAATAGTACGAGCTACGCAATTTGCCGAAGGGCGGAGACAAGACGCTGGAGGGGAGCGGCTCTCTCTCTCCAGGTGCGAGGAGTGCACAAGTATTCGCATTCCGAGGAGGCAGGAGTTCACTCTTGACTGCTTCCGATAAGTCGCAAGGATTCTGTTATCGCTTGTCATGAGACAATGCACTTTGGATTCGTCGCAAACATCGTAGAGAGCAAAGTTTGTTAGATCCAAGTAGGCAAGCTTCACTCACTGTGCGCGTTATCAAGAGCTTAACTCAGGATCACATTTTGATTTACATCCGATGATGGTAGTACTGTTAGAACAGTTTTGAGCTTTGCTTAATGCAGTTTCACGTAGGTTAGCGCTTGCAGATGGACGCATACCGTCGTCCAGTAATGATAACTTCCAGTAGCAGGTTTCGGTCACTATTTTCAGCGTAGGGCATGTTACACGCTATCAACTACATCGCTGGCAGAGTCTTGATGCAGCCGCACGCAATCAGCCAACTCCACCGCCACGCCGACCACGCTATGAATATGGTAATACAGAAAACGCCCGCTTTCCTAGCTGCGCATTCTTCTTTCGCTTTCTTCAATTTCTTTGCAATGTGTTAGATGCTCATACAGACGCAAGGCACAGTATTCACCGTTTGCCCGTTAAGAGAGTCATCTGTTCAGCTGTTTTTTTATTCCTTCTCATTTATTACACCAGGTCAACCAGTCTCGTGTAATTTATTTACATGTTAAATTAGAATGAAGTCATACAATGCTCATGTTAAAAGGCAAATACCAGGGCAGGCACCTTATATAATTCACTTGTTGTGAGCTGTTGGTGCCAATTCAGTTTTATTTGTTGTTTCTTTTTTATGATACTTTCTACAGTATCTGGCGACCCAAATTGTTTTAGTTTTGTTTATCATTATTTGAATAATTTGTGTGTGATTATTAAATGAATTTGAAAAAATTTCAATAATTATTGCATGTGCAGTTTAATGCAGTTTCACTGAATAACCCACTTATATGTTGAACAGCACTCCTTGCATTTCATTTATAGAATTTAAATAAAATTAACACTTCTTTCTCCCTCCCACACGAGGTATCTTGCACATCTTGGATGTACTGCAACGTGCTGTTCCAAAGAGATTCCCAGCCCCACGTACACTCACGGATTTGTGGTCAGTCCTACGGGATTCATGATGTCAGTTCCCTTCAGCACCACTTCAGACATTAGTCGAGTCAATGCCACGTCGTGTTGCGGCGCTTCTGCGTGCTTTCGGGGGCCCTACACGATATTAGGCACCTGTGCCAGTTTCTTTGGCCCTTCAGTCTAATTATTTAAATAAAAATAAATTTTTAATATGACACGTTGACACGTTTTTATACGGAAGTGTAAAACCATTTCTCTTAGCCCCACGCATACCCCCTACGCCATACAGAGTTCTCAAAATTTTTAATAGTGAATTTTTTGATAGCTGTGAAAACACTTGTAAGATTTATAACGAATAACGTGGAGCGCTTAAAAGAGATATTAGGAGGTGAATTATTCATGCATGAGTTACGTATTGCATATGCACCACATTTTTAGTTACAAATCTTACAAGTATTTTGATGTCTATTGAAAATTCGCACTAACAAATTTTGAGAACTACCTATATGCTGTTAGCAATCTGCATGGAGCTAGGAGAAATTATTTTATGCTTTTTAGACCAATATAAAAAGGCGTTATATTAAAAATTTATTGTTATTTAAATAATTGTTTTCTGCGCTTTAGTCTTGTATGTGTGACATTTTCAGCCGATTTCAAACATGTTGACGAGATTACAGCAAAGACATCTGGTAAATTTCAGGTTTATTTGAATTTCTCTCCAACTGAGTCAACCAATATATTGCTCCCTCCTACATATATCTCGCGTAAAGATCACGAAGGTAAAAATTACAGAGATTGGAGGTCACACGGAGGCTTACGAACAACCGCTCTTCCCGTGAACTATTCACCACTGTAACAGGAGAAGAATGAAATGGCAGTGGTGCACGAAGTACCCTCCGCCACAAGAAAGCGAGTTACTACTCTACTGTCATTCAGTTCTGAGGTACGTTGAAACTTTCAAGTCTCTAGATCATTGGAAAGTTAGGGTAATATCAACTGCAAAATTTGTACCGAGCAGGCAGACAGACAAGAGAGCAAGTTAATGAAAACGTAGTAAAATGAGTAAAGAACCAAATCTCCAGGCGTCCCTGAGTTATGGTTTTATATCACCCCTTCCACGTCCACAGTCGGTCCTAGGAGTGCCGGGGGTTCTTACCGTCACGGTCATTTTTTCCCAAGTTGCAACTGATACGTCCGCCCAGTTTCGTGGAAATTGCTACAGGCGTTACAGAGGTGCACCTACAAAACGAGTTAGTTGGCTCAGACTCTTTCTGCAGCAAGTAATTTAAGTAATTTAAGTAATTTATGCACACTGCGCTGTAGGAGCTGTGACGCAACCTGCAAAGCACATCCCTTCTGCAGGAGCTCCAAGTCGGCAGGCGGTGACCTGCGTTATGCTTCTTTGTCATCCGCCCCGCCCCCCCGCTCCCCCCCCTCTTCTATTGCAGGTAGGTGGTCCTCCCCCCACACTCTTGCACTGTCATCTAATTCTGAGGTAAGTTTAAAATTTAAAGTCCCTAACTCATCGGGAAAATAGTTTAAAATCAAATGCAAAATTTCTTACCGAACAGACAGACATACAAGGAAGCGACCTAATAAAAACGTGTTAGTATCACCTATCACCTCTTTCAGTTGAACCAGTGGAAGCTCGCAGAAAGCGATCCTTTGCTGTGTTCTCTGTGATTACCGCTTCAGTAGCACATTTACAAATACGCGGCTGTAAGCATCAACAGTGATAAAGACCTAAAGCACTTCTTCCGACACCACTGAGCATCCAATAAAGTTTGGTGATTATGATGATGTTTGATTTATTGGGGCGCTCAACTGCGCGGTCATCAGCGCCCGTACAAAGTCCCAATTTGTACACAGTCCAATGTTTGACTCAATCCAGTCTAGCAAATGTCACGAATGATGATGATGATTATGATGAAAACAACACAAACACCCAGTCCCCGGGCAGAGAAAATCCCCAACCCGGCCTGGAATCGAACCCGGGACCCCATGATCCATAGGCAGCAAAGCTAGCCACTAGACCACGAGCTGCGGACAATAAAGTCTGGTGAACACACTCTGCGCAGGTCGTGCGTCGCAGCTTTTCCCAGTTTTGAAACCACGAGCCGAGTCCCGCTGGGAACATGGTTTCAGTCTGTCATGGAGTTGCACAAGCTGCGACATCGTCGCGAAAAAACAGTGACCCGTATGTGTAATAAGTTTCCTTTAATTTACGTCTATGGTCACGAACTGTGTGATAACAGATTACCGGTTTCGGTCTTTAATGACTATCATAAGATCTGTTTCATAAAAACAAAGTCCTAATGTACTGCTGCCATAGTGGCATCGTCAAATGTTAAATGCGGAATCAGCACCAGCATCGTCAAATACATATAGATAACATCACATGCACGAGTCATGTCGTCAGTAGTACTACTGTTTAAAACAGTAGCACTACTGACAACATGCCTGTGGATATTGTATCACAGACACAGTCCCTTTGACTGTTCAGAGATGTCACTAAACCCGCCCAAAGATGTTAACAACCATGCATGAGCAGCGCCTATTAGACGGAGGGAGTCCGACAGCCAATCAGTTCCAGTCATTCCACCAGGAAGGAGGTACACGGCTCGTGTTGTCTGTAGTTCAACCATGCCTAGACGGTCAATACCGCGTTTCGATCGCGTCCGCATTTTTACTTTGTGCCAGGATGGGCTCTCAACAAGGCAAGTGTCCAGGTGTCTCGGAATGAACCAAAGCGATGTTTTTCTGACATGGAAGAGATACAGAGAGACAGGAATTGTCGATGACATACCTCGCTCAGGCCGCCCAAGGGCTACTACTGCAGTGGATGACCGCTACCTACGGATTATGACTCGGAGGAACACTGACAGCAACGCCACCATATTGAATAATACTTTTCGTGGAGCCACAGGGCGCCGTGATACGACTCAAACTATACGCCATAGGTTGCATGATGTGCAACTTCACTTCCGACGTCCATGGCGAGGTCCATCTTTGCAAAATGTGTTGCGGTACGGATGGGCCCAACAACATGGCGAGTGGACCGCTCAGAATTGGCATCGCGTTCTCTTCACCGGTGAGATATGCCTTCAACCACACAATCGTCGGAGACGTGTTTTGGAGGCAACCCGATCAGGCTGAACGCCTTAGACACAACACTGTCCAGCGACTGCAGCAAGGTGGAAGTTAGATGGTGTTTTGGGGTGGCATTACGTGGGGCCGACGTACAACGCTGGTAGTCATGGAAGGCGCTATAACGGCTGTACGATACGTGAATGCCATCCTCCGATCGATAGTGCAACCATTTCGACAGAATATTGACGAGATATTCGTCTTCATGGACGACAATTCGCGCCACCATCGTGCACATCTTGTGAATGACTTCCTTCAGGATAACGACATCGCTCGACAAGAGTGGCCAGCATGTTCTCCAAACATGAACTCTATCGAACATAACTGGGATAGATTGAAAAGAGCTGCTTATTGACGACGTGACCCACCAACCGCTCTGAGGGATCTACGCCGAATCGCCGTTGAGGAGTGGAACAATCTGGACCAACAGTGCCTTGATGAACTTGTGGATATTATGGCGCGACGAACTCGGTGTGTGTGATGTCCTTAGGTTAGTTAGGTTTACGTAGTTCTAAGATCTAGGGGACTGATGACCTCAGAAGTTAAGTGCCATAGTACTCAGAGCCATTTGAACCATTTCAGAGCCAAAACTTTTGGTTTGGTCACCACGTTGGTGCGGGCGTGGAAAGGCCCCATCTCTTTAAAAAAATGTTGTGGAGAAAAAAAAAATAAACTGTAGTATCATTGCCACAGATACTACTACAACGGCGCGCCAACGTAAGGTTGGCAGCTCGTCGTCTGCCGAGCACAGCGTACTTTAGCGGGCTGTGCAGCGCGACGGAACTGGAGTGTGCCTCGTTCACTACTTAGCTAGATTTCAAACTAGGCAGACGCACTTTCATAATCGGCCCTCAGCCAGTTCTGTAATGTTTGCGTTGATTCTCTGAGGAGAGCCCATCAGGCTTAGTCCATGAGAATATGTTGTATTAGTTCATGGTATTCCATGTTACGAGATTGTCAGTTCATAGCCGCAGCTGCAGTCCTACAAACTACTGAAGATACGTAATTTCATTGTACTATGTGTTTCTTGAATAATAATCCTCCTCTCTAACAGTGTGTCGTACCGCATATTATTGCAACCTGGACTCCTTCAGCACATATCAACTCGGCCTCCTACTTATTTGCATTTAGTAACGAGCTGAAAACACCCACGCGTTCTGAGCCTCTAAACAGTGAGACACCATATAAACGGCACGAGGGAGCTTCGAACACGGTTCGCCTGTTTAGCAGTCCTACACCATGATCACTTACCCAAGACGCCGTTGTAATTTCAGGCTGCTCTTTATTGCACTCCTTGTTCTTGAACCGTTCACTGTTTCTATTTTGCTTTTTGTTCACAGTTCAGTACACCTTCTTCCTGTTTTGATGTTTGATTTGTGTTCACTGTTTGACGGGCTATTCACTGGGCCACCTTATCACTAAATATGAGTGGGGTGCGACGGGGAGTTACTCTTATAAGTTATGTACTCTTTTTAAAATTCTTTGCGCTGGACCCCTCAGCTCCCGCTAGGGTTAAATTTGGTGAGCACTGCCATAACGGGCCAGTCTGATCAACGCGGTACTACACTACTGGCCACTAAAATTGCTACACCAAGAAGAAATGCAGATGATAAACGGGTATTCATTGGGCAAATATATTATACTAGAACTGACATGTGATTACATTTTCACGCAATTTGGGTGCATAGATCCTGAGAAATCAGTAAGCAGAACAACCACCTCTGGCCGTAATAACGGCCTTGATACGCCTGGCCATTGAGTCAAACAGAGCTTGAATGGTGTGTACAGGTACAGATGCCCATGCAGCTTCAACACGATACCACAGTTCATCAAGAGTAGCGACTGGCGTATCGTAACGAGCCAGTTGCTCGGCCGCCATTGACCAGACGTTTTCAATTGGTGAGAGATCTGGAGAATGTGCTGGCGAGGGCAGTAGTCGAACATTTTCTGTATCCAGAAAGACCCGTACAGGACCTGCAAAATGCGGTCGGCCATTATCCTGCTGCAATGCAGGGTTTCACAGGGATCGAATGAAGGGTAGAGCCACGGGTCGTAACACATCTGAAATGTAACGCCCACTGTTCAAAGTGCCGTAAATGCGATCAAGAGTTGACCGACGCGTGTAACCAATGGCACCCCATACCATCACGCCAGGGGATATGCCAGTATGGCGAAGACGAATACACGCTTCCAATGTGCGTTCTCCGCGATGTCGCCAAACACGGATGCGACCTTAATGGTGCTGTAAACATGACAATTTGCCATTCGTGCACCCAGGTTCGTCGTTGAGTACACCATCGCAGGCGCTCCTGTCTGTGATGCAGCGTCAAGGGTAACCGCAACCATGGTCTCCAAGCAGTCCATGTCGAACTGTTCGTGCAGATGGTTGTTGTGTTGCAAACAAAACTGGCTCTGAGCACCATGGGACTCAACTGCTGAGGTCATTAAAGTGCGCGTCATATATCTTGGCGGCCGAGTTTAGGTTCGTTCTGCGCATCTGACGTCACAAAACACAGTCAGCCAATGAACAGAGAACGACGTTGCCAGATCTCGACAGCAGTGCAGAGCATGGACGAGTGTCTTCAGTTTTAGAAACGTTCAGTCATAAATTAAGTAATAGAACAAAAGCAATGTCTTGATAGCAGACTTACTTTTACAGAAAGTTTGGAAAAAGCATTCTTTATACCAATTGCTTCATATTCTATTAATTAATTAAACCAAACAAGCAATAAGAGTCCTAATTCAGGCGATAGCAAGGAAAGGTGTTTGTTTCAATCTCACGAACTGCTTTTTCGCAATAAAGAACAGCGGTAATTGTTTATTTCCTATTGTACTTCGACGAAGCGTGAGTAATTCATAGTCATACCAACAGTGTTTATAAGTAGTTGCATGAGGTGTTAGAGTCCTTATGGAGCTGCACTGTTCGGTGAGCTGAGGTAGCGGAACGGTTAAGGTGTTCAGTCTGCCTTCGGCAGTGACACAGTGCGGACCGTGTTGCCTGCCGGCCGCGCTGTGGTGCGCGCGCCTGTTTGTTTACGCCGGAGCAGCTTCGCGTGTGCGGTGTTGTGAGTTTAGAACGAGATGGCACACTCGTACAGAAAAACGACTTTGAAGTTCAGTTTTGCGAACGACTATACACGACCAAAGGCACACGAGATTGAACGTTTCTTCAGAGAAGAGGTAAAAATCGATCCACAGGAAATCGTGGGAATCAATTTATCGCTCGTTTCAAGCGTCGTCTATGTCAAGCTTGTTGACGAGGCTGCTTGCGAAAGACTTCTACAACGATCACCGAACGGGTATCGTTTCTGTCATGCCGACGGGAATGTTGGTGCGGTTACAGTCGATCATGCAGGAATGGGGATCCGCACTATACGAGTCTTCGAACTTCCGTTTGAGGTCCCGTCTGAACTTGTTACCGACGCCTTTCGACCATATGGTACAGTTCTATCCCATGTGGCCGAAAAATGGACGAGTTTTACCACGTACCCCGTTTTAAATGGGGTGAGACAAATACGGATAGAACTGCGCAAGCACGTCCCCTCTTATTTGTACATAGGAGGTTGTCGAGCGATTATAATCTATGATGGGCAACCTCGCACTTGCTCGGGGTGCGGGAAAGAAGGTCACGTCCGCTCGGAATGCCTCCAGCGACGTTTAGTGCAAACTCCACGGGATGACGTTCAGGCGCCACAACCGACGACTGTCTTACCGTTGACCTTTGTGGAAGCCCTGAGAGGCGACGTGAGGGAGACTTCCGATGGGCACCAGCAGCTGCCCCCTATAGAGAACATGGACGCCAACGGGCTGGAACTCCGACCACCGGTTCCACCACAGCAGACACAGGACACCACAGAAGAGATGCAGCTGACGGCCGCTCCAGGCTCATCCGTGGTGGCTGCCAGTGCTTCCACCGAGAGCGTGATAGGCCAGGCCCAAGACGGAGGATACGCAACCCCAACAGCCGATGCGGAAGCAAGGCAACGGAAACAGCGTTCGCCGAAGAGAAGAAAGAAGCGTCGACTGACTTCTGCTGACGATAGCCATAGTCCCGAGGGGACAGTGGACGACAACGACAGTATCGACCTGAGACCAGTGGATTCAACAGATACCGAGATGACGATGCAGGAACTACAAAGCGACGATAACTTGAACTCTCCTTCTGGTAACCGGAAGGCGGAAGTGGAGATGACAACTGTCCAACATCAGAGCGATGACAACGTTACCTCCCATCCTTCGACCAGTTCCGGAAATATGCTGGGGGACTGGGCGCAAGAAATGGACCAACAGGAACAGGATGAAAATACGAACGCGACGATTGAGGACAGTCCTGGCCAGAGGCCGGGAGGGGTCGGGAAATGTTGACCAACTTAGTGTGTTGAGGAGCGCCGGGGGTGCAGATGGACGCTTAATGACACCGCCCTACAACTGATGAACACAAGCCAGGCGTACCGCATTGCCACGATAAACATTAATGGCATACGGACACCGCTTAAAATTCAAATGCTGAAAGATATGTTACGCGCTGCGGACGTGGATATTGTACTCCTACAAGAAGTGCGTTTCACATCGCCGCCAGAGTTCTACGGTTACGAGGCACATTATTCAGTGCACGATGAAAGTGGATGCGGTGTGGCGATTCTCACCAGGGAAGGAATAGGAGTGGAGGACGTCAGGTCCCTCCCTTCGGCACGCGGCATAGCGATCACTGTCGACGGCGTTCGTTTCATCAATTTATACGCACCATCTGGCTCCACAAAACGAAGAGAAAGGGCGACTTTTTACACCGAAGAGATAGCACCGTTGTTCGCTGGACGCTTTGATAACTATATAGTGGGCGGCGACTTTAATTGTGTCGTCGACAAAAAGGACCAAGTACCTCATTATGTACCATGCATGGAACTGCGTGCGTTGATTACCGAAATGGCGCTTCTGGATACCTGGGAACTGCAGCATGGTGACAGACCGGGTTATACGTTTGTCACGGGACACTCGGCGAGTAGACTTGATAGAATGTACGTGACACGCACTCTACGGACGACGATACTGGATGCCGAAATCTGGCCAGCGGCTTTTACGGATCATATGGCGTACGTCTGTACGATTTCACTAACGCGTCAGAAGATATGGCGGAGTAAAGGTCACTGGAAAATGAATTGTGCACTTTTACGTGACACTGAATGTCACCGGTCGATAGAGGCGGCCTGGGAGACCTGCGTTCGCCGCCAACGAGCATACACCTCGGTTCTCCAGTGGTGGATTAAATGCGCAAAACCAACGTTACGGCGAACGTTGATACGATACGGGCAGGACAAATCGCAGTGGAACCGCACAACGGCTGATTTTTATTTTACAGCCCTGAGGGAGCTGATGACCCAACAACCATCGCCGGAAAGGCACACGGCCATGCGCAGGATAAAAGCCAAGTTATTACAGCTGACAAGACTAAGAATGGAAGGTATAATGGTCCGGGCGAGACTGGCGGACACAGTTGCTGCCGAAACCCCCTCCATGCACCACGTGGTACGTGAACGCCAACGACGACGCAGGACTTTGATCAGGGAACTAATCTCTGAAACTGGCCAGCAAGTTGTGCACCAGCGTGATATTGCGCATGTGTTTACCGACTATTTCCGCCAGTTATATGGACCTGTACATGTGAACCACGAGACACTACATGATGTCATCTCGGAAATGCCAGATAGAGGACCACCACTGGATGCAGAGACTTTCATCACAGCGATAACAGAGGACGAGCTGACAGACGCAATTGCCAGGGGGGCTCCGAACAAGTCCCCAGGACAGGACGGCTTCCCAATTGAATTTTACCGCGCCTTTGCATACCTCATGGGACGGACCTGGATTCAGATGTACAACGAACTCCTGTTACCGCAGACTGAGATACCTGCCGAATTCACGGAGGGTATCATCATCCCAATACCCAAACCACGCGGTGGCAGAAATCCAGGAGATTATAGACCACTCACTCTCTTGAACTGCGACTATAAGATTTTCGCGCGCATCCTTGGGGCTCGCCTGCGGTCTTCACTTTCTGATAGACTCCTCATAGATCAAACTTGCCTCGGCGGTAAGAGCAACGTACATACGGCGCTCAGTGACTACCGAGATATCATCGCGTTAGCAGCGGCATGCCGAGTGCGTGGGGCACTCGTCGCTATTGACTTCGATCATGCATTCGACAGAGTGGATCATACCTTTTTGCATGCGGTGATGGGCAGATTGGGAATCCCACAGGCCTTCATCCTAGTGATCATGCGACTGTTACACGGCGTACGATCCAAGGTCTCGGTGAATGGGCGGGGCACTGACTACATCGTTATTTCAAGGTCAGTTCGTCAAGGTTGCCCCCTTTCGATATTTTTGTATGCAATGGCTTTGGAACCCTGTCTATATGGTCTCCGAAGACGGTTGGAGGGAGTGCCGTTGCCACAACTGACCTTTCATTGCCGCGCTTATGCTGACGATCTGATGCTGGTGGCACGGACAGGCGAAGAAGTACGTACGGCGTTGGCATGGATACAGCGATATGGGATGGCGGCAGGAAGCGTGCTTAATCTACAAAAAACACGCTGCATGAATGTCGGTCGAGGATTACAACCGGGGGAGGAAGGCCCGCTCATCTTGGTTAAGACCATAAAATGCCTAGGTATTACGTTCCACACGGATGTGCAGCGGACAGCAGCGGATAACTACCGACGCATATTGAAGCTGATGCGGACAATGGTGCTGTTACAGAAATTAAGAGCGTTGGATATGATTCAGAGGGTGACCTATGTTAACGTATACCTAGCACCGAGACTCACTCACGTAGCGCATGTCCTGCCTTTAACGCGCACAATGGCATCACGGATACAAGCAACTTTCGGAACCTACGTGAGTGTGGGACACCTGTTTAAGATCCGATACACAACGCTTACGCTACCACCTGGAGAGGGTGGACTTGGTCTAGTGAACGTATATGAAAAGGCACGGGCGTTATTCGTCAGTACGATTTTCCGACAGTGGCGCGGTCAATTTCGCAATATCTCGGGTGCGTTGGCCGACGTACTAGCGCCCACTTCAATGCTGCCCCCAGTCGATGTGGGCCATATTTCACCGAAGCTGTCACATTTCAAGTCTTTTTTTTTGGAGCTTAGCTATGTCAGAGATTTCTTCCCAACAACACGACTACCGACGACGCGAGACGTATACCAACTCTTACTGCGCCGGTGCCCCAGGAATACCCTGGAAAAGAAGTACCCAGACAAGAACTGGCGACAGATATGGCGCGTTATACGGAACGTTTACCTCCCAACGTCGGTACGCTCAACATGGTATGTGGTGATAAATAGGAAGTTCGCAACGAATCAACGGCGGCACGCGATTCATTTGGCAGACACTCCACTATGTTTAGGCTGCGCAACAGTGGACACTGATGAACATCGTTTAACATGTAGTGGGACGGCTCCAGTGTGGCACTTGGCACAACAGATATTGGCGTTCCTGTTACGCTCCGCCCCTCACACAATTTCATCAGACACGCTTTTTTTCCCCCAAGAATATTATTTCCCGGTCCAAAAAACCAATGCAGTGACATGGGTGCGGGGAATGGTGGTGGGCTACGTGTATAACGAATCGGAAAAGGACAAAATTGATTTTTGGCACTTTCTCCTGGATGGACACACGAAGCTGCAACAGCATAAGAAATATAGACAAGACTTCGCTAATTACTTGCGACTTACATTTACCGACCCGCCGGCCAGATGGGGTGTGACGGGTGAGAGATGAGATAGACGAAGAAGCCGGGATAGACATCGATCACACTTACGGACCCTTAGTTCATTTCGAGAAGACGACCCAGTCTTACACCAACGTCTGGAGAACGAGTCGATAGATGGCTCTCTTGCTCTATCGAACGTCGGGTCGTGAGCAGGTGTCGCCCCCGACACGAATTTCATTTCATTGCTACAGGAGCATGTTTCTTTTGTATTTGTACTATCCGCAATGTCTTCATGTCTTTCATTTGGGAATTTTCAGTTTTATTCATTTCATCAATTAATTAATTTTCTAAGTAGCCACTATTTGTCAACATATGGACTTTGTAGACACTATTTATGCGATAGTACAACAACATGTATGTCAGCAAAAGTGGTAAGCCTGACATTGAATTAAAAAAAAAAAAAAAAAAAAAAAAAAAAAAAAAAAAAAAAAAAAAAAAGGTGTTGGGCTGCCAAGTGAAAGGTTATGAGTTCAAACCTTGTGTGGTGCTTAATATTTTCTTTATTTAAAAACAATATTGGAGTGCCTTACTTCACGAATTTTATTCTTTTGAATGAAATTTGTAGTGCTTTGCCTCTTCATTAACTTTTTCGCTGCTGCAGTCACGTGCTCCCCGCATTCCGCGCTGTGCGCGATTTTGTCATCACTGCACTTCTCGCCTGTGCAGACACATGGTGTTCCCACTGCTTTGACACACTTATCATTCGATTTCACAAAAACTATTTGGACAAAAAATTTGATTTTTACACGTCTTCTTGCCTGATACCTTCCCCCCATAAATGACTTAATTTTGTTTTGTTGTGCAGCACTAAATATAGTAAACCATTGCACGAAATTTTGAAGAGTTTGCAGAGGTAAAAGTCCATAGCGTATACTTTCCGTATGGTCGATTTTAGTTGCCACAATGTTGAGAATGAAATGTGGACAAGATACCTAAATTTCATATAATATTTACTGTATAACAATATCTCATTTAATTTAAGTACCACATAGGTGTCGTATGTAATATTGAGAAATATTCCGTCTTTCGCGACTGTAATAAAAGTTTTATTTACACCGAAAGCGTTTGGCTTTATATTAAAGCACTTCCATCGGTGAAAGGTATGGCACATACACAATGGTATTCATGTTCTATTTCCTGTTTTTGTTCCACAGTCGCAGTTTTACCAATGGTATTGAAATATATCCCTCTTCTGCTACTGTAATAAGCGACTTATTTAGACCAGACGCGTTTCTCTCTTTTGAAGCATCATAAGAGGACTGTATTTTGTGTCCTCCATTGCCAAGTAACCTTTCGTAGTTTTGTGCTGCGGTAGCACAATATTCAACGTTTGTTTTGGCTCATCAGTGTTTTAGCAAATAAATGCTGTTGTGTGTGCCACACACAAAATTATATTTGACATAGCTCTGAGCACTTCACTGACAGACGGTATATTCAAGTCCTAATGTTTTTGTAAGTCCACAGTTTCGTTTAATGTATTTTGTCTACTTCCTTTTGATTGATTGAAGTGCTTTAAAATAAAGCCAAACGTGCCCAGTGTAAGTAAAACTTTTGTTACAGTCGCGAAAGGCGGAATATTTCTCAATATTACATACGACACTTATGTGGTACTTAAATTAAATGAAATATATAGGTTTCTTGTTCACATTTCATTCTCAACATTGTGGCAACTAAAATCGACCATACGGAAAGTATACTCTATGGACTTTCACCTCTGCAAACTCTTCAAAATTTCGTGCAAAGGTTTACTATATTTAATGCTGCATAATAACTGCGTTGAACATCGAAACAAAATTAAGTCATTTATGGGGGGAAGGTATCAGTCAAGAAGATAGGTAAAAATCTAATTTTTGAGCCAAATAGTTTTTGTGGAATCGAATGATAAAGAGTGTCAAAGCAGTCGGAACGCAATGTGTCTGCACAGGCGAGCAGTGCAGTGACAAAATCGCCCACAGCGCGGAATGCAGGGAGCACGTCTTTGTAGCAGCGAAAGGGTTAATGCGGCCGTGGTGGCTTTACTTCATGAACTGCGCGCTCCCCCCTACACGTAAGCTTGCGAACTATGCTATACTATGGCGCTGCTTCTATTGGGGCGTGCGTCGTGTGCAACTGGCAACGCAGCAATCTCCAGCGTCTGGGCGGGCATGCGCGAGCCGCCAAGATAAAAGAATTGAACTATAGTCCCCTAGAACTTAGAACTAGTTAAACCTAACTAACCTAAGGACATCACAAACATCCATGCCCGAGGCAGGATTCGAACCTGCGAGCGTAGCGGTCTTGCGGTTCCAGACTGCAGCGCCTTTAGCCGCACGGCCACTACGGCCGGCTATTGTGTTGCAAACGTCCCCATCTGTTACTCAGGGATCGAGACGTGGCTGCACGTTCCGTTACAGCCCTGCGGATAAGGCGCCTGTCATCTCGACTGCTAGTGACACGAGGCCGTTGAGATCCAGCACGGCGTTCCGTAATACCCTCCTGAACCCACCAACTGCATATTCTGCTAACAGTCATGGGATCTCGACCAACGCGAGCAGCAATGTCGCGATACGATAAACCGCAATCGCGATAGGCTACAATCGGACCTTTATCAAAGTCGGAAACGTGATGGTACGCATTTCTCCTCCTTACACGAGGCATCACAACAACGTTTCACCAGGCAACGCCGGTCAACTGCTTTTTGTGTATGGGAAATCGGTTGGAAACTTTCCTCGTGTCATCACGTTGTGGGTGTCTCCACCGGCGCCAACCTTGTGTGAATGCTCTGGAAAGCTAATCATTTGCATAACACAGCATCTTCTTCCTGTCGGTTAAATTTTGCGTCTGTAGCAGGTCATCGTCGTAATTGTAATGACCAGTAGTGTAAAAAGGGAGGAAAATCTTGGATGCGTGCCGTACTATAGGGTCAGGCCAGGTGGACGGCCAGCGCTGTGTCTTGGGCCAGTGACCCGGTGAGCCGAGGCGCGGGGCGGACACGTGAGTAGTCGGCGGCGCGAGCGCCGTCTGCCGGCCGTTAGTCGCGCCCGCATCGAGCGGCTACGCAAGGCGTGGCGCGTGCCTGTGCGTGTGTGCGTGTGGAGGTGCGTGCGACCCGCGTGCCCGCTCCGCGCCGTATCGACCGCCGGCGAGCGCCCCCGAGTCCGCCACCCCCGCCGCTCGCCGCTCGCTGTCTGCACTTGCCGCACGCCCCACGTCGGGGGCGACGCGTTCCCACACACCCACGACGCCGCCGCCGCCACTCGCACCTCTGCCTGCCCCAGCGCAGAGTCGACCCGGGGCCCTCTGCGTAGAGCCGACCTGTGCACTACTCACGACTCTCGAGCAGTGCGCAGCGTTTCCGCTTCGGCGTCCCGGCACTGCGCAGGTGCGACCAAGGGTGCCAGTGTCGCCTTTACGGTTCGTGGAGTCACTACTTTACTGATACAGGTCACACCTGAGTCAAGACAGGCTATAACTGAAGAAACGAAAATTCAGAAACTGTAAGATGACCAACAGTTTGGGATTCGAGAAGACAGAGACGCTGGAGAGGTACTTCCGACGTCTTAATAAGCTTTGTCGACTTGGGAAAGCGTTCGAAAATGTAAAATGGTGCAAAATACTCAGAAAAATTTGAGTAAGTTATATGGAGAAGAAATAAAAACTTTAAGGTTCGCCGATGACATTGTAGTTCTGTCAGAGGCAGCAAAGGACTTGGAAGAGCAGTTGAACGGAATGGACAGTGTCTTGAAAGGAGGATATAAGGCGAACATCAACAAAAGCAAACAGAGGATAATGGAATGTAGTCGAATTAAGTCGGGTGATGCTGAGGGAATTAGATTAGGAAATAAGACACTTAAAGTAGTAAAGGAGTTTTCCTATTTGGGGAGCAAAATAGCTGATGATGGACGAAGTAGAGAGGATATAAAATGTAGACTCGCAATGGCAAGGAAAGCGTTTCTGAAGAAGAGAAATTTGTTAACATCGAGTATAGATTTAAGTGTCAGGAAGTCGTTTCTGAAAGTATTTCTGTGGAGTGTGGAAGTGTGGAAGTGAAACATGGACGATAAATAGTTTGGACAAGAAGAGAATAGAAGCTTTCGAAATGTGGTGCTACAGAAGAATGCTGAAGATTAGATGGGTAGATCACATAACTAATGAGGAGGTACTGAATAGAATTGGGGAGAAGAGGAGTTTGTGGCACAATTTGACTAGAAGAAGGGATCGGTTGGTAGGACGTGTTCTGAGGCATCAAGGGATCACCAATTTAGTACTGGAGTGCAGCGTGGAGGGTAAAAATCGCAGAGGGAGACCAAGAAAAAAATGGTTCAAATGGCTCTGAGCACTATGGGACTTAACATCTATGGTCATCAGTCCCCTAGAACTTAGAACTACTTAAACCTAACTAACCTAAGGACATCACACAACACCCAGCCATCACGAGGCAGAGAAAATCCCTGACCCCGCCGGGAATCGAACCCGGGAACCCGGGCGTGGGAAGCGACAACGCTACCGCACGACCACGAGATGCGGGCAGGAGACCAAGAGATGAATATAAAGCAGATTCAGAAGGATGTAGGCTGCAGTAGGTACTCGGAGATGAAGAAGCTTGCACAGGATAGAGTAGCTCCGAGAGATGCATCAAACCAGTCTCAGGACTGAAGACCACAACAATAACAACATACGGAATACAATACGTGTAAGAATGGAGAAGGACTAATTGCATTGGAAGACCACCATCGAAGTGTCGCATTAAGACGAGAGTTATACAAGGATGCAGTCTTTCTCTTCTACTGTTCAGTCTCTGTATCTACAAGAAATGACACAAATATACTGAAGAGCCAAAGAAACTGGTACACCTGCCTAATATCGTGTAGGGTCCCAGCGAGCAAGCAGAAGTGCCGCAAATCGACGTGCCATGCACTCGACTAATGCCTGAAGCACTGCTTGAGCGAACTGACGCCATGAATCGTGCAGGACTGTCCATAAATCCGTAACACTACGAGACGGTTGCGGATCTCTTCTGAACAGCACTTTGCAAGGCCTCCCAGATATGCTCAATAATGTTCCTGTCTGGGGAATTTGGTGGCCAGCAGAAGTGTGTAAATTCAGAAGAGTGTTCCTGGAGCCACTCTGTAGCAATTCTGGACGTGTTGGGTGTCGCATTGTCCTGCTGGAGTTATCCAAGTCCGTCGGAATGCGCAATGGGCATGAATGGGTGCAGGTGATCAGACAGGATGCTTAAATACGTGTCACCTCTCAGAGTCGTATCTAGACTTATCAGGGTTCCATATCACTCCAACTGCACACGCCCCACACCTTTACGGAGCCTCCACCAGCTCGAACATTCCCCTACTGACATGCAGAATACATGGAACCATGAGATTGTCTCCATACCCGTACAGGTCCACCCACTCGATACAATTTGAAACGAGACTCGTGCGGCCAAGCAACACGTTTCTAGCCAACAGTCCAATGTCGGTGCTGACGGGCCCAGGTGAGGCGCAAAGCTCTGTGTCGTTCAGTCTTCAACGGTACACAAGTGGGCCTTCCGCTCCGAAAGCCCATATCGATGATGTTTCATTGAATGGCTCGCACGCTGACACTTATTGATTGCCAAGCACTGAAACCTGCAACAATTTGCGGAAGGGTTGCACTTCTGTCACGATGAACGATTCTCTTCAGTCGTCGTTGATCCCGTTCTTGCAGGGACTTTTTCCGGCCGCATTGATATCGGAGACTTTTACCGAATTCCTGATATTCACGATACACCCGTGAAATGGGCGTACGGGAAGATCCCCACTTCAAAAAATGGCTCTGAGCACTAAGGGACTTAACTTCTGAGGTCATCAGTCCCCTAGAACTTAGAACTACTTAAACCTAACTAACCTAAGTACATCACACACATCCATGCGCGAGGCAGAATTCGAACCTCCGCCGGGACTGTTTTCGCTGTTATTTATAATACATACTGTATATTAATATTTTGGAACTGCGTACGTTAATTATAATTTTAAAGGCATGAGGCTCGTAAAATGCCCCGATAGAAAACCAGACAACCCTAATTCCGAATGTTCAGTCTGGCATCTGTCTCTCTTATGTCGTTCAGTACACATAAGACCATGAACTGATAGGGTACTGATGTTTGAAAATTTCAAAAAAATCGAGTTTTGTTTTGCTTAAAATGTTCTCTGGGATGTCTTCCTTATTGTAGCGTTCATCCCAAGTTCGCCAGAAACTCTGTTATCGAGTTACAAGGCGATTTGCAAAAAGTTTCTCCGAAAACTATTCACAGCGGGAAAAGGCGACATCACGGCCAATGTGGCAGGATGTAATTTCAGCGACGGCTCAACGGGCATTATGGAAACTACGAAAGTGCTCGAACATGAGATCGCACCAGCCTCTTACAACTTCCCCACCAAAGCGAAAGAGAAGCGTATCGAGCGGATGGCAAACTGCCAAAGAGGCCCGCAGGACCATTATGGCCGCGAAGAAGATGGACGAGGACTTCCTTTTGAATGTGGAGGGATTGCAGTATGGTCCATTTAAAGTAACTACAAAAAATGTAACCCAAAATTTTAAACGCGTTTTTCTCGAAACCGTATTTTTCAGATTTGTTGGAAACTTAACTTTAGAACAGTACATACAATTTTGGTCGGAGTTTGATGCCTACATTCTAAAATGATTTCCTTGTCAGTATACGTAGGCTTTCTGCGATGTCTTTAAAAATCTGTTTTCGGGCGAAAATCGAGACATTTTGTCAACATGTCGCCATTTTCTTAGAACTTAATATTTTTCAGTTATCCTTTGTATGCTGATAGAAAATGTATTAAAAATCAGTTATACAATATTATTTGGGTACATGTACAATAGGATGCTGTTGTTGTTGTGGTCTTCAGTCCTGAGACTGGTTTGATGCAGCTCTCCATGCTACTCTATCCTAAGCAAGCTTCTTCATCTCCCAGTACCTACTGCAACCTACATCCTTCTGAATCTGCTTAGTGTATTCATCTCTTGGTCTCCCTCTACGATTTTTACCCTCCACGCTGCCCTCCAATACTAAATTGGTGATCCCTTGATGCCTCAGAACATGTCCTACCAACCGATCCCTTCTTCTGGTCAAGTTGTGCCACAAACTTCTCTTCTCCCCAATCCTATTCAATACTTCCTCATTAGTTATGTGATCTACCCATCTAATCTTCAGCATTCTTCTGTAGCACCACATTTCGAAAGCTTCTATTCTCTTCTTGTCCAAACTATTTATCGTCCATGTTTCACTTCCATACATGGCTACACTCCATACAAATACTTTCAGAAATGACTTCTTGACACTTAAATCTATACTCGATGTTAACAAATTTCTCTTCTTTGGAAACGCTTTCCTTGCCATTGCCAGTCTACATTTTATATCCTCTCTACTTCGACCATCATCAGTTATTTTGCTCCCCAAATAGTAAAACTCCTTTACTACTTTAAGTGTCTCATTTCCTAATCTAATCCCCTCAGCATCACCAGATTTAATTCGACTACATTCCATTATCCTCGTTTTGTTTTTGTTGATGTTCATCTTACATCCTCCTTTCAAGACACTGTCCATTCCATTCAACTGCTCTTCCAAGTCCTTTGCTGTCTCTGACAGAATTACAATGTCATCGGCGAACCTCAAAGTTTTTATTTCTTCTCCATGGATTTTAATACCTACTCCGAATTTTTCTTTTGTTTCCTTTACTGCTTGCTCAATATACAGATTGAACAACATCGGGGAGAGGCTACAACCCTGTCTTACTCCCTTCCCAACCACTGCTTCCCTTTCATGTCCCTCGACTCATACAACTGCCATCTGGTTTCTGTTCAAATTGTAAATAGCCTTTCGCTCCCTGTATTTTACCCCTCCCACCTTTAGAATTTGAAAGAGAGTATTCCAGTCAACATTGTCAAAAGCTTTCTCTAAGTCTACAAATGCTAGAAACGTAGGTTTGCCTTTCTGTAATCTTTCTTCTAAGATAAGTCGTAAGGTCAGTATTGCCTCACGTGTTCCAGTGTTTCTACGGAATCCAAACTGATCTTCCCCGAGGTTGGCTTCTACTAGTTTTTCCATTCGTCTGTAAAGAATTCGTGTTAGTACGAGGGCAGTTCAATAAGTAATGCAACACATTTTATTTCTCGGCAATTTTGGTTGAAAAAACCGAAAATATCTTGTGGAATATTTTCAAACATTCCCGCTTTGTCTCGTGTAGTGTCATTGACTTCCGACAGGTGGCGCTGTACGGAGCTGTTAAAATGGCGTCTGTAACGGATGTGCGTTGCAAACAACGGGCAGTGATCGAGTTTCTTTTGGCGGAAAACCAGGGCATCTCAGATATTCATAGGCGCTTGCAGAATGTCTACGGTGATCTGGCAGTCGGCAAAAGCACGGTGACTCGTTGGGCAAAGCGTGTGTCATCACCGCTGCAAGGTCAAGCAAGACTGTCTGATCTCCCGCGTCGGGCCGGCCGTGCACAGCTGTGACTCCTGCAATGGCGGAGCGTGCGAACACACTCGTTCGAGATGATCGACGGATCACCATCAAACAACTCAGTGCTCAACTTGACATCTCTGTTGGTAGTGCTGTCACAATTGTTCACCAGTTGGGACATTCAAAGGTTTGTTCCCGCTGGGTCCCTCGTTGTCTAACCGAACACCATAAAGAGCAAAGGAGAACCATCTGTGCGGAATTGCTCGCTCGTCATGTGGCTGAGGGTGACAATTTCTTGTCAAAGATTGTTACAGGCGATGAAACATGGGTTCATCACTTCGAACCTGAAACAAAACGGCAATCAATGGAGTGGCGCTACACCCACTCCCCTACCAAGAAAAAGCGTAAAGCCATACCCTCAGCCGGTAAAGTCATGGTTACAGTCTTCTGGGACGCTGAAGAGGTTATTCTGTTCGATGTCCTTCCCCATGGTCAAACGATCAACTCTGAAGTGTATAGTGCTACCCTTCAGAAATTGAAGAAACGACTTCAGCGTGTTCGTAGGCACAAAAATCTAAACGAACTTCTCCTTCTTCATGACAACGCAAGACCTCACACAAGTCTTCGCACCCGAGAGGAGCTCACAAAACTTCAGTGGACTGTTCTTCCTCATGCACCCTACAGCCCCGATCTCGCACCGTCGGATTTCCATATGTTTGGCCCAATGAAGGACGCAATCCGTGGGAGGCACCAATGCGGATGATGAAGAAGTTATTGATGCAGTACGACGTTGGCTCCGACATCGACCAGTGGAATGGTACCGTGCAGGCATACAGGCCCTCATTTCAAGGTGGCGTAAGGCCGTAGCATTGAATGGAGATTACGTTGAAAAATAGTGTTGTGTAGCTAAAAGATTGGGGAATAACCTGGTGTATTTCAATGCTGAATAAAACAACCCCTGTTTCAGAAAAAAATGTGTTGCATTACTTATTGAACTGCCCTCGTATTTTGCAGCTGTGACTTATTAAACTGATAGTTCGGTAATTTTCACATCTGTCAACACCTGCTTTCTTTGGGATTGGAATTATTATATTCTTCTTGAAGTCTGAGGGTATTTCGCCCGCCTGTCTCATACATCTTGCTCACCAGATGGTAGAGTTTTGTCAGGACTGGCTCTCCCAGGGCCATCAGTAGTTCCAATGGAATGTTGTCTACTCCGGGGGCCTTGTTTCGACTCAGGTCTTTCAGTGCTCTGTCAAACTCTTCACGCAGTACCGTATCTCCCATTTCATCTTCATCTACATCCTCTTCCATTTCCATAATATTGTCAAGTACATCGCCCTTGTGTAAACCCTCTATATACTCCTTCCACCTTTCTGCTTTCCCTTCTTTGCTTAGAACTGGGTTTCCATCTGAGCTCTTGATATTCATACAAGTGGTTCTCTTATCTCCAAAAGTCTCTTTAATTTTCCTGTAGGCAGTATCTATCCTACCCCTAGTGAGATAAGCCTCTACATCCTTACATTTGTCCTCTAGCCATCCCTGCTTAGCCATTTTGAACTTCATGTCGATCTCATTTTTGAGACGTTTGCATTCCTTTTTGCCTGCTTCATTTACTGCATTTTTATATTTTCTCCTTTCATCAATTAAATTCGATATTTCTTCTGTTACCCAAGGATTTCTACTAGCCCTCGTCTTTTTACCTACTTGATCCTCTGCTGCCTTCACTACTTCATCCCTCAAAGCTACCCATTCTTCTTCTACTGTATTTCTTTCCCCCATTCCTGTCAATTGTTCCCTTATGCTCTCAGTGAAACTCTGTACAACCTCTGGTTCTTTCAGTTTATCCAGGTCCCATCTCCTTAAATTCCCACCTTTTTGCAGTTTCTTCAGTTTTAATCTACAGGTCATAACCAATAGATTGTGGTCAGAGTCCACATCTGCCCCTGGAAATGTCTTACAATTTAAAACGTGGTTCCTAAATCTCTGTCTTACCATTATATAATCTATCTGATAGCTTTTAGTATCTCCAGGATTCTTCCATGTATACAACCTTCTTTCATGATTCTTAAACCAAGTGTTAGCTATGATTATGTTGTGCTCTGTGCAAAATTCTACCAGGCGGCTTCCTCTTTCATTTCTTAGCCCCAATCCATATTCACCTACTACGTTTCCTTCTCTCCCTTTTCCTACACTCGAATTCCAGTCACCCATGACTATTAAATTTTCGTCTCCCTTCACTACCTGAATAATTTCTTTTATTTCATCATACATTTCTTCAATTTCTTCGTCATCTGCAGAGCTAGTTGGCATATAAACTTGTGCTACTGTAGTAGGTGTGGGCTTCGTATCTATCTTGGCCACAATAATTCGTTCACTATGCTGTTTGTAGTAGCTTACCCGCATTCCTATTTTCCTACTCATTATTAAACCTACTCCTGCTTTACCCCTATTTGATTTTGTGTTTATAACCCTGTAGTCACCTGACCAGTAGTTTTGTTCCTCCTGCCACCGAACTTCACTAATTCCCACTATGTCTAACTTTAACCTATTCATTTCCCTTTTTAAATTTTCTAACCTACCTGCCCGATTAAGGGATCTGACATTCCATACTCCGATCCATAGAACGCCAGTTTTCTTTCTCCTGATAATGACATCCTCTTGAGTAGTCCCCGCCCGGAGATCCGAATGGGGGACCATTTTACCTCCGGAATATTTTACCCAAGACGACGCCATCATCATTTAATCATACAGTAAAGCTGCATGCCCTCGGGAAAAATTACGGCTGTAGTTTCCCCTTGCTTTCAGCCGTTCGCAGTATCAGCACAGCAAGGCCGTTTTGGTTATTGTTACAAGGCCAGATCAGTCAATCATCCAGACTGTTGCCCTTGCAACTACTGAAAAGGCTGCTGCCCCTCTTCAGGAACCACACGTTTGTCTGGCCTCTCAACAGATACCCCTCCGTTGTGGTTGCACCTACGGTACGGCTATCTGTATCGCTGAGGCACGGAAGCCTCCCCACCAACGGCAAGGTCCATGGTTCATGGGGGGGGGGGGGGTAGGGTACAATAGCAGGGCTTCGGGAATTCCCACCGATGGAGGATGTTGGCTGCAAGGGGTCCTTCCACGTGGTGCAGCGGTTGCAGAGAGCGTATAATGTGAACACAAAAATTATTTCTGAAAGACAAAAGTGTAAGTAATAAAACTATATAATCAGTACTACTTCTTATTTTACCTGAAAAATCACGAAAATCACCTCTTTTCCATGCGTTCATAGAGGACTACCCCTTAACGAACATGACTGGGTCCAGTGTGTGTTCGGCAATCGTGCATCCATTTCAATAACGGGTCTCTCCGCTTATTTCTGCACAAAACGTTGTGTTTACGTTGAGCGTCAATTGCCAACCCCTGCACCCACCGACGATTTCTTGCAAGTCTTCCTGCATTTCGCTACAATTTTCGAGCGTTGCGACTTCTCGCACAACACTATCATCAGCGAACAGCTTAACTTTCTGTTATCTGTTAGGTGATTCGTGCATAGCTCAGACGAGCCACTGGGGGTGGACCGACCGCCATGCCATCCACTGCCGATGGCGTAATTTGGATGCAGGATGGAGGTGCGTGGGGTCAACGACCGCTCTCCCGGAGGTTGTCTACCCCCACTTCTCAATCACATAGTTTCCGAAACGGCATCACGAGGCTGAGTGCACCTCATTCCATTCCTCCCAGGAAGGGAAATCCAGGGCAGTATCGGGAAATCGATCCTGAGTCCTGAACATAGAGGCTGACCACTGAGACACAAAGGCGGATCATTTGTATGGTGAACCAAAATCCACGGATTCGCACTCCACAGCGGCGATACTAACAGTACAAATATGTAACAAAATTTCGGCCCATGTATAGTTTGTGTAGAATGTGGGCGTACGCACAAAAAGGCAACTTAGCAATATTGTAAACACAAGTGATACAAGTATCTTCATTTAAGAATGTTTACCTTTGCTGCACAGTTAGTAGAGAGCGTAGTCTTTTGCGAGCCTAGGCTTTATACACTGTTCAAAAGAATTAGGGTAACACGTGTATGCCGTCCGCCATGGCCGAGCGGTTCTAGGCGCTTCAGTCCGGAACCGCGCGGCCGCTACGGTCGCAGGTTCGAATCGTGTCTCGGGCATGGATGTGTGTGATGTCCTTAGGTTAGTTAGGTTTAAGTAGTTCTAAGTTCTAGGGGACTGATGACCTCAGATGTTAACTCCCATAGTGCTCAGAGCCGTTTGAACCATTCTGAACACGTGCATCAATGTCAGGTATGCTAAATCTGTTTTGATACATGTTGTAACTATAGTCTTATTGCATGGCTTGAGACCTTCGCTTCAAAATTTAAAATCATTCACCATCTACTGGCTGAGTTACGCATTATGGCGTCAGTAACCGCTCAGAGTGGGTGAGCATCGGTGACCCGGTGTTTTCTAGTGAGGTACACAGACGGTTGTTCTCATTTGTGGAAGCTTTATTCAACCGAGCTGATGCAATGCGACATTTTAACGTAGTATAAGTAGCTAGGGTAGTCTGTTTGATAAAAAAAAAATGGACTTTCAGTCGTGTTAATGCAGATGCTAATGTCTGTCCAAGTGTTATCCATAAGTTGTGGACACGCTACAGGCAGACAGGTATAACGCGAGTGGAACAAAGTCGCCGAAGCATTACAACCCAACGTGAAGACTGATATCTGGCCATCTCTGCACTGCATCTTTGTTCTGATACCGCCAGAGCATAGCGAGACGGTGACAGGAGGGCCGCTGGAGCCACTGTGTCAGATCAGACTTTAATGAAAAGGTGACGAGAAAGTACTTTACGTCCCAGACACCCTGCTGGAGTACCCGCTTGACATGACAATAACTTGCAGCTCGCCCTCGTTTCTGGCAACTTCGTCACTGGTGAAACGTGTTATTCGCAGAAAAGTTCCAGATGTCCTCTGATACATGGTGGTGGTCCTGTTCGTGTGCGGGGACCCGTGCTCAGCGATACTTGCCAATTGTTGTCCAGGAAATCGACAGATTCCCAAGTTGTGGGAAGGCTTCAGTGCTGGCAGCTATACGGTTCTTGCCGTTGTCCGCGTTCGCCTTACCGCCAGGCAGTACATCTAACAGGTGTTTTTGGGCTGTGTGATGGCTTCTGCATATATTTGTGACACTGACTTACTTCTAATGCAAGGGCCTATGTGGCGGGCGTCAGCAGGGGTGTCTTGCGAGGCCTGGACACTGAAGTAATGGAATCGCCGGCCGTGAGTCCCGACCTAAACTTCATCTTGCGTGTGTGGGACATGCTTGAGAGAGGTGTTCCTGGCCATCCTGTTGCACCACAGACTCTGCAAGTACTCTCATGGGGTCTATTTGAAGAATGGGTACGGATATAACAGGCTGACCTCGTAGACTTACACGGAGCGTTCCGCTTACGTGATAGGCAGAGATAATCGCTCACGGAGGGCATATACTTTCGAAGTCCAACGAAAAGTTCCCAGGATGACGGGATAAATGACTGCTTCCGCTTTGTTTTCGGCACCTGTCGGACATTTCAGTTTTTTTTAATGTAAACGATCAAGGATGTTATGACGTTTTGTTGCGCATTTAATTTGTGAAAGATAAAGGTATAATTTGGTAACATACCCAGTCCTCAATTATTGTTCAATAGAATACGATACGCACCCAAAGTCATGTTCTCCTAATTCTTTCTAGCAATGTATTTTTTAGTTTCTGGTCTGCGTTGTACGGTATTTGGCTTCCCTATCATTATACTAGAATTACGGCAATAGTTACAGAAAACATGTGCACTTATTTGTTACGAACACAGAAATGAGACACAAAAATTATTTCTGAAAGACAAAAGTGTAAGTAATAAAACTACATAATCAAACTTAGTATTACTTTACTTGAAAAATCACGAAAATCACCTTTTTCTCATGCGTTCATAGAGGACTACCTCTTAACGGACGTGACGGCGTCCAGTGTGAGTTCGGCAATCGTGTAACCATTTTTTATTATTCCAGTTTTCGGGAAGTATTTTGCTCTTTAATGTTTATTCTCTTCTTTTCCACGCACTACTTCCTTTCATGTTTTCTGGTTCATCGTCAGCATTGTTTCCCTGTTCTTCACCTACAAACCACCTACGAAAATTAAAAAAAAGCCAACACCACACATCTTCTTCTTGATCTACCCCTGCTAATTTTGTGCTAGTTAGTTTCCTTGCAACCGTGCAGATTGCGTTGTCTAATTGTATCATTTGGCACTATACTCAAATCCAGTTTCCGCTCTAGCTTCCTTTCAGTCTATTAGCACCAGTTTGATTGCTAGCAACTTTCATGTCCACCCGACGTAACCGCTAATTATCAGCTTTCACTGAAGTTGCCGCTCTTTCTAAATGTAGTATGTGTGTCTAGCATCTACACATTGATAAGTTTTGCAGTTATTTACAGCATTGTTCATTAATTTCAATAATCCAAGACTATGAAACTTACTGCCAGTTTAAAACTGTGTGCCGGACCGAGACTCGGTCTCGGGACCTTTACCTTTCGCGGGCAAGTGCTTTACCATCTGAGCTACCTAAGCCCGACTCACGATCCGTCGACACAGCTTTAGTTCCGCCAGTACCTCGTCTCCTACCTTTCTAAATGTCACAGAAGCTCTCCTCCAGACCTTGCAGAACTAGCACTTGTGGATGAAAGGATATTGCGGAGACATGGCTTAGCCACAGAATGGGAATATTTCCGGAATGAAATTTTCACTCTGCAGCGGAGTGTGCCCTGATATGAAATTTCCTGACAGATTAAAACTATGAGCCGGGCCGAGACTCGAACTCGAGACCTGCAAGGTTTGCAGGAGAGCTTCTGTGAAGTGTGAAAGGTAGGAGGCACTGATGGAATTAAAGCTGTGAAGACGGGTGGTGATTCGTTCTTGAGTAGGTCAGATGGTAGAGCAACTGCCACCGAAAGGCAAAGGTCCCGAGTTTGTGTCTCGGACGGGCACTCCGCTGCAGAGTGAAAATTTTATTCTGGAACCAACACTATTGTGTGATATTTCAACTATGAACACAAACAAAACTTTATTTCTGCAAAAATATACTTATATACTCTTAAACATATGTAATACAGACAGAAAAATTGGATTTATTTTCACCAAATTATCCTCACTTAGATTTAACGACTGCCGCACAAACTCGAAGCATACGGTCAATATGTTTTTGTGGGTACTGCGAGTCTACATGATTCCACACGCCCTTAACAACATTCCAGAGATGTTCCTCGATTATTATTTGAAATTTCAACTTACATCTGTCCATTTCAATGGAATTATAATCAAGGCTTTGGGACAGCCACACCATATCTTTCAGTACCTTCTGTTTCTCCTTTGATACAGTGCACTTCTCATAAAATACCGACTGATGTTTTGGGTCATTATTATATGGTAATGCGAACCGTTTCCCTCTTAAGTGCGATCCAAGTGGTATCGTATTATACTGAAGTGTGGGGTGGTAGTGCTTCTGATTCAAACACTCTTCTGTTTTACAATGTCAGCAGTCCTCTCTCCAGCAAAACAGCCCCAATCATAAGGACCCCCCACCGCTTTAACGGTAGGTATGAGAGGCTCTGAGCACTATGGGACTCAACTGCTGAGGTCATTAGTCCCCTAGAACTTAGAACTAGTTAAACCTAACTAACCTAAGGACATCACAAACATCCATGCCCGAGGCAGGATTCGAACCTGCGACCGTAGCGGTCTTGCGGTTCCAGACTGCAGCGCCTTTAACCGCACGGCCACTTCGGCCGGCTAACGGTAGGTATAATGCACTGCTGGGTCACCCTTTTTACTTCAGGTCGAAGAATAAAGGTCTTCTCCTTCTGGTTCCAAAAATCTCGAAGTTTGATTCAACTGTGAATAACACTTTCCAATGCGCTCCGCGACACCTGCCGTAGCTGTCTACCGTCCGGATCCAGTGCATTACTCGCGAAATTTTAAGTTCACACCATGCGACGTAATATCTCACAACTTGCAGTCGTCTCACGCTTTGGCATCTCAACAGGTAACATGATGAGACCGAACCAGCAGCAATTAGGGCGTAGGGAATTTTACTGGACGGCAAAGCTCCACTTATTCCAGTTTAGAATCCAGATAAACGCTTGCATTTACCAATGACTTGATTTCAGCTACAGTTGTTCGATGCAGTTTCATCTTTGAGCTGCACTTTAGATTTAGTAAGTTGTTTCCCACAGGTGCCCAGATAGAGTTTTTGAGTGTTTGATTTACTTTTAAGTCAGATTGCACTTCGGGGATCTTTAACCTTTCAAAATTAGATTGTATATCAGAAGCCATTAATTCTAATTTAAGGTCAGATTGCGTATTAGGTGCCACGACCATTATTCCAAGCATATCTGAATACTTTGATAGTAAGATTTTATGCATTTATGTTTTAGAATGTAATTAATGAATAAATTACATTATATATCAATTTTAAACCACCCTTCCCATTCATTTACCTACAAACCGCCTCCATCCACTATAAGTGTGTGGAAAACAGTCAAGGAACACGACATCAAACCGGGCACCGGTACCTCCTGTGTTCTGGGTCTCGTGGACGGCCGGCCGGGGTGACCGAGCGGTTCTAGGCGCTACAGTCTGGAACCGCGCGACCGCTACGGTCGCAGGTTCGAATCCTGCCTCGGGCATGGATGTGTGTGTGTTGTCCTTAGGTTAGTTAGGTTTAAGTAGTTCTAAGTTCTAAGGGACTGATGACCTCAGAAGTTAAGTCCCATAGTGCTCAAAGCCATTTGAACCGTTTTTTGTCTCGTGGACGAACAGAGCGAGCTGGGCTTTACTCGATCGTTGTTTGCACGTTGATTCCCACAGAGCAGGTTTTCGGTCTTGAGAAGTGTCGTTATACGCCAGGGCACGAAAGAAAAGAAAGGAAGATTAGGGGTTAACGTCTAGTTGGCAACGCGGTCTTTTAGAGATGGAACACAAGCTCTGACTGTTTCAAGGATGGAGAAGAAAACCGCCATATTCTTTCAAAGGAACCATACCGGCTTTTCAGGATGAGATTTTCACTCTGTGGCAGAGTGTGCGCTGATATGAAACTTCCTGGCAAATTAAAACTGTGTGCCAGACCGAGACTCGAACTCGGGACCTTTGCCTTCCGCGGGCAAGTGCTCTACCATCTGAGGTACCCAAGAACGACTGATGACCCGTCTTCACAGCTTCAATTCTGCCAGTACCTCGTCTCCTACCTTACAAACTTCACAGTAGCTCTTCTGCGAACCTTCCAGAACTAGTACTACTGGAAGCTCAGATGGTAGAGCACTTGCCCGCGGAAGGTAAAGGTCCCGAGTTCGAGTCTCGGTCCGGCACACAGTTTTAATCTGCCAGGAAGTGTCATACCGGCTTTTGCCTAGAGCAATTTAGGGAAATCGCGGAAAACTTAAATCACGACGGCCAGACGCGGATTTCACCCCCCCCCCCCCCCCCCCCACTCCCACCCCCCGAATGCGAATCCACTGTGCTGACCATGCGCTAGCCCTCTCGGTAACAGGCGAGCAGTCAGAGAAAGCCCTGTGGGCGTTAATTTGCTGTCTATTCCTGGTCCTCGGCGGCTGTGGGAGGAGACGAGAGCGACCGTGGCGGGCGCGGGCGGCTGGGAGAACCACGTGACAGAGTCCGTTGTTCGGCAGGGACAAGGCCGGGCCTGCAGGCGGGGCGGCAGCGCGGCTCCCCATCGATCGGCCGGCCGCCTGCTGACCGGGACGCGGCCGCTGTAAACACACCCACAGCCAGCCGGCGGGCGGGCTGTTTGTTTCCCCTGGCCTCCAGGCCTCACCGCCACAGAGAGACTCTCAGAGTCGCTTAGCGACTCAACTAGATGAGCTCATCGGAAAACAAATTTTATTTGCCAGCTTAAAAGAGCACAGTAGAATGCAGCAGGCACTTTGTCTCTGGCGCAGGTCACGGTATGAAGTTGTACACGTGGAAATAATTGACTGCTCTGCACAATCACATCGGCCATTGCGACAACCACGATGGTACGAAAAAGTCTAGCTACGAGTCCGTAGAAAGTGGTACAATATACACTACTGGCCATTAATGTTGCTACACCAAGAAGAAATGCATACGATAACCGGGTATTCATTGGACAAATATATTATACTAGAACTGACATGTGATTACATTTTCACGCAATTTGGGTGCATAGATTCTGAGAAATCAGTACCCAGAACAACCACCTCTGGCCGTAATAACGGCCTTCATACGCCTCGGCATTGAGTCAAGCAGAGCTTGGATGGCGTGTACAGGAACAGCTACCCATGCAGCTTCAACACGATACCACAGTTCATCAAGAGTAGTGACTGGCGTATTGTGACGAGCCAGTTGCTCGGCCACCATTGACCAGACGTTTTCAGTTGGTGAGAGATCTAGAGAATGTGCTGGCCAGGGCAGCAGTCGAACATTTTCTGTATCCAGAAAGGCCCGTACAGTACCTGCAACATGCGGTCGTGCATTATCCTGCTGAAATGTGAGGTTTCGCAGGGATCGAATGAAGGGTAGAGCCACGGGTCGTAACACATCTGAAATCTAACGTCCACTGTTCAAAGTGCCGTTAATGCGAACAAGAGGTGACTGAGACGTGTAACCAATGGCACCTCATACCATCACGCCGGGTGATACGCAAGTATGTCGATGGCGAATACACGCTTCCAATGTGCATTCACCGCGATGTCGCCTAACACAGATGCGTCCATCATAATCTGTAAACAGAACCTGGATTCGTCCGAAAAAATGACGTTTTGCTATTCGTGCACCCAGGTTCGTCATTGAGTAAACCATGGCAGGCGCTTCTGTCTGTCATGCAGCGTCAAGGGTAAGCGCAGCCATGGTCTCCGAGCTGATAGTCCATGCTGCTGCAAACGTCGTCGAACTGTTCGTGCAGATTGTTGTCTTGCAAACGTCCCCATCTGTGGACTCAGGGGACGAGACGTGGCTGCACGATCCGATACAGCCATGCGGATAAGATGCCTGTCATCTCGACTGCTAGTGATACGAGGCCGTTGGGATCTAGCACGGCGTTGCGTATTACCCTCCTTAACACACCGATTTTATATTCTGCTAACAGTATTGGATCTCTACCAACGCGAGCAGCAATGTCGCGATAGGATAAACCGCAATCGCGGTAGGGTACAATCCGACCTTTATCAAAATCGGAAACGTGATGGTACGCATTTCTCCTCCTTACACGAGGCATCACAACAACGTTTCACCAGGCAACGCCGGTCAACTGCTGTTTGTGTATGGGAAATCGGTTGGGAACTCTGCTCATGTCAGCACGTTGTAGGTGTCGCCACCGGCGCCAAACTTGTGTGAATGCTCTGAAAAGCTAATCATTTGCATATCACTGCGTCTTCTTCCTGTCAGTTAAATTTCGCGTCTGTAGCACGTCATCTTCGTGGTGTAGCAATTTTAATGGCCAGTAGTGTACATGCGTTGGGAAAAAAGTAGTGGTAGTACTGCTGTAACATGAAACATGTGCGTCACGTGGCATACCCGCTGACTGTAGCTGGTAGCAGAAGGTCATTCGAATTAGTGCAGTGAGCGGGAGGCCATTTCAAGCGTAGAAGCGTGTTTAGGAAATTCTAACCAAGTGTGTGGATCAAGCGCTGATTCCTATCATTCTTTATGACATTACACGATGCCACAAAGCGAATCCCGTGCAGGAGCTCCTGCGTATGTGTGGGGAGGAAGATACTGGTCCTTCGTACATCCGATTTGAGTCGGTGCGATTACGACCTTTTCACCAAAATGAACGAACCTCATCTGGCATGCGCCGCAACGCAAGAGAGCAAGAGAGGACATCATCCGTGCCAATGGCGGCTCTTGCGAGAAATTGATAGAGATGCATGCGCTGTCGCCTTCCATCTGTGTGGGGGGAGGTGAGCGAGATTCGGGCCTACTATACTGGGGGCATGTAGTATGGTGAACGTCAGTCAACAAAGTCTGGTATGAATTACACTAAAGAGCCAAAGAAACTGGTACACCTGCCTAATATCGCATAGTGCCTGCAGAAGTGCCGCAACACGAAGTGGCATGGACTCGGCTAATGTCTGAAGTAGTGATGTCTGAAGTTGAGCTGGAGGGAATTGACACCATGAATCATGCAGGGCTGTCCATAAATCCGTAAGAATACGAGGGTTGGAGATCTCTTCTGAACAGCACGTTGCTTGGCATCCTAGATATGCTCAATAAAGTTCATGTCTGGGGAGTTTGGTGACCAGCGGAAGTGTTTAAACTCAGAAGATAGTTCTTGGAGCAATTCTGTGTGTGTTGGGTGATGCACTGACGTGCTGGAATTACCCAAGTCCATCGGAATGCACAGTGGATATGAATGGATGCAGATGATCGGACAGGATGCTTACGTACATGTCACCCGTCACATTCGTATCTACACGTATCAGGGGATCCATATCACTCCACTTGCACACGCCCCACACCATTACAGAGCTTCCACCAGCTTGAACGGTGCCCTGCTGACATCCAGGGTCGATGGATTCATGAGCTTGTCTCCATACCCACACACGTCCATCCGCTCCATACAATTTGAAACGAGACTCGTCCGCCCAGACGACGTGATTCCAGTCATCAACAGTCCAATGTCGGCGTTGACGGGGCTAGGCGAGGCGTAAAACTTCGTGTCGTGCAGTCGTCAAGGGTGCACGAGTGGGCCTTCGGCTCCGAAAGTCGATACCGATTATGTTTCGTTGAATCGTTCGCACGCTGACACTTGTTGATGGCCCTACATTGATCTGCAGCAATTTGCGGAAGGGTTGCACTCCTGTCACGTTCAACGATTTTCTTCAGTCGCCGTCTGTGCCGTTCTTGCAGGATCTTTTTCCGGTTGCAGCGAGGTCGGAGATTTGATGTTTATCAGATTCCTGATATTCACGGTACACTCGTGAAACGGTCGTACGGGAAAATCCGCACTTCATCACTATCTCGGAGATGCTGTGTCCCATCGGTAGAGCGCCGACTATAGCACCACGTTCAGACTCACTGAAATCTTGATAACCGGCCATTGTAGCAGCAGTAAGCGATCTAACAACGGCGCCAACAGTTGTCTTACATAGGCGTTGCCGACCGAGCGTAGAGCGTATATCTCTGTATTTGAATACGCATGCCTATACCAGCTTCTTTGGCGCTTCAGTGTATAACCGTGTTGCCACTATTTTTTCGCCGACCAAAGTTAATGGTCGTTCCTTCCCACTCGAGACTGCAAAGGTAACTCTTTTCTGGATCAACTTAGCGGATCGACACTGAGAACTCCTTCCAATCCGTTCCGTCCAGTTTTCTTTCCGATCTAGTCCACTGAAGTAATCTTGTAACGCTGCTGGATTATTTTGGAGACGCAAACAGTTCAGCTACGTAGCTGTAAGTGGATTTGTGGATAGCTAATGAACTTTCAACAAATTACTGGATGCCGTTACGGTGCATTCATTACCAACATCATAAAGCACTTAGCAATTCAAAGTTATGGCTTGCACAGAGATCACGTCTGGATTGGATCCTAATATCGATTTACTAGGTTGGCGCGCAACGGAAGTCTTTAGTACACCTCGTATAACTGTGGACCCGTTCGGACGTTCTCAAGGTATTACCAACTGATGTTGGTTTCCTGATGTGAATAGTTGAGTCCATATTGGTAAGGTAGCAGCGAATCTTTAGTGATAGGGTCCCCCTCAGCATTTAATATGCACAAGGTGATTTTTAATAATTATATTTGCTAAAGAAAATGTTCCAGCTTCGCGCCTAAAGGTCGGTTGGCCCCCGTTGTTCAGGATCTCCAAGTAGGATTCTGTTTCCCGGCTTATACAGAATCCTCTGACATATGTTGGAGCCATATGACGCGTCCATCTCTCCACTGCTGATCAAGAAAGCGAGTTATGCGTATTAACAGTTGCATCCCAACACAATGTTCCAGTTAGCATATAAAAGTTCGTCCCACATGAGAGGAATGTCACACCATCCTCAGATCGTGAAAACAAATGCCAGCCGAAACTAGTCATTTCATTTGAAATTACTGGTCAATAAATTACACTCCCTAAAAATATGTGAAGCACCTAGAAGACACAGTCAGATGACAGTGTAACTTCGTATACTTGAGCACTACTGGGAAGTATGTGAATGATTGCAGTTCTCTGCGACAGGTAGGACAGGCAGTATATTAGTGATATTCGTGTTTGTTGATGTTACCAGCCCTGGTAGAGACGTGGTATGTTGACTGATCACTGAGAAGGACATGGAGATGTCCACATACTCGCCTGAAACGGTGTTATCAGCGCCTGACAGAGTTTTAAAGGGCCTTATTGTCGGTGCCCATTTCGCCAGCTAGTCGACCCCTGCAATATCCAGATTTGTGTAGTATTCGCATGTGACCATGGACCGATTATAGACTGCATGGGAATGTGACGGTAGCCATACTCGTCATTAGGACTCTGGTACCACGTCTGACCACCAGAATGGAGGATCGCCATACTGTATGCCAAGCACATTGTGACCCCTTCACATCTTGGTCAGAGGCTAGGAGTAGCCAGACTAGGGAATTAACCTCCCGTGTGTAGACTGCCGTTAACACTCCCAACACAAACGGCTCCGTCTAGAGTGGAGCCGCGACCGGGAAAGCGTGGGCTGCTGGTGAATGGCGTCGCAGCGTGTTCAGCGATAAAACGCGGTTCTGCACTGCCCCGTATGACCATTGTCGGCGAGTATGGCGGTGAACTCGGGAGAGGGCCCGTTCTACCAGTGTTTTGGAGAGGCACAGTGGAGTCACCCTTGGTGTCATGGTGTGGGGAACCATGGGGTACGACTTCAGGGCATAGCTGGTAGTGGATGAGGGAACTATGCACGTCCACATATGCCACGTGTCTCTACGAACTGTGTGTGTGGTGTTCAGGTACTTCCGTGGCCACAAGATTCCCACATCTAGCTCGATAGAACGTATGTGGGATCGTCTCGGATGTCAACAACATCCCAGTCCCGGTACCCAGGATATCGAGGACTGGTTGCATAAATTGTGGGGCGTCAGCAGAGGATACTCAGCCGTGGCTGGCTCGAGTCATGCTTGTCTTGGGTTTAACCTTGGTTCCAGTCGTGTGGTTTTTCTTCTCCTGCAATTATCGCGATAATGTTACTGTCATCTCCATGAGTGGCAGCAGCAGCGTCTATCGATACTAGTACTGCCGTACTATCTTTGGTGTGGCGGATATAGTTTGCGGCTGGGCGGTTTGTGACCAGTCGGTCGGTTGGCGTGGAGCAGCAAGGAAGTCTCCGTAGCGCGTACTCTGGCCGGGGCCGCTGGTGGTGTGCACGCGGTGTTGGAGTGTGAGGTGCTGCTTGCGTCGCCCACCGATCATGGACATGAAAGTTGAGTCCTCACTTGACCTACTATCGAGCCTCAACTGTTTACATTTCTTCGTTTGATCCTGGTTGTCGCTTTTGGGACATTCCCGCAAGCAACAACGTGTGTGTATTCATGTCGGCTAAGAGTCCAGCTTTCTTCCTGTGGAGTTTAGCTTAACTCAATTTATTCCCTGTTATTGAAGTTTACCAGCGGTATCTTCTGCCTTGTGGTCGTTGACGTTCCGGTTACCTGCCCTGGTCGTTGGCGTAATTTTCGGTACTGCATTTTGCTTGTCGTGTTGTTGCTGTCCAGCGCGGCGTGTAGTTCGACAGCTGGGGCGTTGTTGGTAATTGTGGGCGCCAATATTCTGTGTGTCGTTGTAGTGAAATCTTGTGGTCCTTTTGCTGGTTGCGTGGAACGGAAATGACTTTGTTGATTGGTCGGTCAGCTGTCTGTCAGTTGTGTTGCCTTAAGATTAAGAAGTCGTTGGACAGGCTGCCTGTCTCACCTAAACGGGCGTTAGTGTTGCAATCCCAGGCCGACCCTTTGAAACTTCTGAGCGCCGTCCCTTGTGTGTTACATAGTAATTTCCCTGTCTGGGGCCGGCCGGAGTGGCCGAGCGATTCTAGGCTCTACAGTATGGAACCGCGCGACCGTTACGGTCGCAGGTTCGAATCCTGCCTTGGGTATGGATGTGTGTGATGTCCTTAGGTTAGTTAGGTTTAAGTAGTTCTAAGTTCTAGGGGACTGATGACCTCAGAAGTTAAGTCCCATAGTCTTCAGAGCCATTTGAATTTGAACCCTATCTGGGTTTTAGTTATTTGGTTGATGTGTGGCCTTCAGCCGAGTATCAATATCCCTTAAATTAATGTTCTTGTCATGCCCTTAAGGCATGAGATTGTTATTCTTTTACATTGGGCCTTCAGCAGAATTTTACAAGAGATGTTTTAAGATAAGGCCTTCTGCCTTTTAAATTGAAACTCTTTTTCTAGGCCTTCAGCCGTTAAACATATTTTGTTGATATGTGGCATTCAGCCGAGTATTACTATCTCTTAAATGAATGTTCTTGTCTTGCCCTTAAGGCAAGAGATTGTTATTCTTTGTAGGGGCGTTCCGCCGAATTTTATATGAAATGTTTTAAGATACGGCCCTCTGCCTTTTAAAATTGAAACTCTTCTTTCTGGGACTTAAGCCGTTAAATTATTTGGTGATGTGCAGGCTTCAGCCAAGTTTTAATATCTCTTAAAATAATGTTCTTCTCTTGCCCTTAAGGCAGAATATTGTTACGCTTTTGTATGCGCCCTTCAGCGGAATTTTGCATGAAATGTTTTTAGATATGGCCTTCTGCCTTTTGATTGAAACTCTTCTTATTGCTTAAATTGCTTAATATGTGGCGACGTTCCATTAAAATTAAATTGCTAAGGCCTTCAGCCTGTTTAGATTGAAGGTTTAGAAAATATTTTTGGATGAAACCTCCAGAAGAGTCTTGTATTTCAATTTCTTGCTTAGGCGTTGTGTCTTGCATTTTGCGTGTGGCCTACAGCCGATCTAAGGTTAATCAAAGGAGGTCGATTAAAGTTTTGAGTGTTTTGCATCCTTGTTGTAATATTGTGTGTTGATAAATAAAGTTTGTATGTTGACTGCAACTTACAGCAACTTATTTTGGCCCCTTTCCACAATCTAATCCGCTCTGTCCTGCTAGCCCAGGCATTTCAGATACACCGGCTTTTTGACAACCTTCCCAACCAAATCAGTGCATGCATCCGGGTCAGAGGGGGTGCAGCGTCAAGAACATCGTTCTTGTGAAACACAACTAGCTCTTTACTCGCACCAAGTGTTGAGCGCTATTGACAAGGGATTTCAACTTGATTCCGTATTTCTGGATTTCCGGAAGGCTTTTGACACTGTACCCACACAAGTGGCTTGTAGCGAAATTGCGTCCTTATCGAATATCGTCTCAGTTATATGACTGGATTTGTGATTTCCTGTCAGAGAGGTCACAGTTCGTAGTAACTAACGAAAAGTCATCGAGTAAAACAGAAATGATTTCTGGCGTTCTCCAAGGTAGTATTATAGATCCTTCGCTGTTCCTTATCTACATGAACGATTTAGGAGACAATCTGAGCACCCTTCTTAGGTTGTTTGCAGATGACGCTGTCGTTTATAGACTAGTAAAGTCATCAAAAGAGGCCGTTAATTCAACTAAATACCTAGGAATTACAATTACGAACAACTTAAATTGGAAGGAATACATAGAAAATGTTATGGGGAAGGCTAACGAAAGACTGCGTTTTATTGGCAGGACGCCGAAAATGTAACAGATTTACTAAATACACGGCCTACACTACACTTGTCCGTCCTCTTTTAGAATACTGCTGCGCGGTGTGGGATCCTTACCAGATAGGACTGACTGAGTACATCGAAAAAGTTCAAAGAAGGGCAGCACGTTTTTTATTATCGCGAAATACGGGAGAGAGTGTCACTGGAACGATACAGGATTTGGGCTGGACATCATTAAAATAATGGCGTTTTTCGATGCGGAAGAATCTTCTCACAAATCTCCAATCACAAACTTTCTCCTCCGACTGCGAAAATACTTTGTTGACGCCGATCTACATAGGAAGAAACGATCACCATGATAAAATAAGGGAAATTAGAGCTCTTCGTTTTTTCCGCGCGCTGTACGAGATTTGAATAATAGAAAATGATTGTGAAGGTGGTTAGATGAACCCTCTGCCAGGGACATAAATGTTATTTACAGGGTCCGTGGTTCGATGAACCCTGTGCCAGCCACATAAATGTTATTTACAGGGTCCATGTATATGTAGATGCAGTCAGAGATAAAAGGGTGCTGTATTTCCTTCATGGTGAGCTGCATACAATCCCGTCTTCCAATACGACAACACAACACAGTAGTTCTTACAAAACGTTCAAAATTTAATGCACACTGAACAGAAGCAAAACGATGAACAAGTGATCGGCGAGGATAATGTAACGCTTCTCACTGTGTTTGGAGTCTTAAGTGCTCAAATCTCATTTTGTGTAAAATATGTGTGAAGAGAAAGTAGATGACAGTGAAGTATAAAAAGGTGAATGAAGTATAAAATAAAGGTGTTGAAAGCAGTGTACACAGTAACAGTAGAAAGATATATCCACTAGAGATGCACAACAGGACGGGAAGGATAAGTATATGATATACACAACCCCTACCCACGTAAATGTATTTGAAAACAAACAAAGTTCTTCAAAGCTATTTTGCAGATGACATGCTGCCATGAAGACAAAAAAATCACAAAAGAGCTCACCTGTGTAAATGTATATTCACTAGCAGTGTAATTTGCAGGTGAGCAATCGAATTAAACTAAACAACATGGACGTGTTATAGTTCTTCATGAAATTTGAGTGATATTTAAGAGGAATAAATTTAACCTACAGAAGATGTCACATAGGTGCCGAAACATGTTTGGGTAAGTAAAAAAAGAAATACATTCTGCTTTGCATAATGCGAAGTTTAAAAGATCCAAATTTAATTCGCAAGTACAGAGACAATGTCGAGAGCTCCAACCCGAGCAAGATGACAACAGTCGTGTTCGCACAGCTACCTCCATAAGTTCCTGGTTGGACGAACACTCAAGCACTGAATCGCTTCTCGACTGCCCCGCTAAATTAAGCGACCTTAACGTCATACAGAAAGTGTGTATTTGAAGCAGTGACTATAATGTAGCAATCAAGTAACTATCTATCAAGGCTAGAGACCGTGTTATAGACTGTTGCCTTGATAACTCCCGTGGGTTAGTAATTTTTTGTCCAGTGTGGTTATCTCACAAGAGAAAAATCTATCCGGTGAGTAAGACGCTCTGCTTTTATTCCGAATTAGTGGGGGGGGGGGGGGGGGGGGGGGCGTGGCGAGTTAAGTACTCAACACTGGCAAGAAGATCAAGATTTTTTGTGGTGTCCCTAAATCGCTGTAAATGAAACCTGAGGTTGTTCCATGCAGATTTCCTTTTCCAGTCTTGTTCATATGAAGTAGTTCTGCATCTCCAATGGTTTTTGAGTTCGCCAGGATGTTGAACTCCAACTATCGTCTCTCTTCGATTGTAGACGACATCTTCATCATTTTTCCTTTTCAAAGAAGTAAGACACAATTTGATTAAAAAGTTTCTTGCCTGTCATGCTACTCCTTTTGGAAGCAAAACATTTAGCCGCGCGAAATGGCCGCTCGGTTTGAGGCGTGATGTCACGCATAGCACGGCCCCTCCCACCGGAGGTTCGAGTCCTCCCTCGGGCATGGGTGTGTGTGTTGTTCTTAGCATAAGTTAGTTTAAGTAGTGTGTAAGTCTAGGGACCGGTGAACCCAGCAGTTTCGTCCCTCAGGAATTCACACACATTTGAACATTTTTGAACGAAAGGTTTACTAAACAAAGCAATTTAGGCAGATGTTGCTGGAGGTGAATAGACATTGGTAGCCTATTCCCAGGAAGTCTGAAAGAGAAGATACTTCGTTGTTTTGAATGAATCTGATGTTTCGTAGTGTAGTCTAATAGTGTCTCACTTGTAGAGTGCCATAACGTACTGTAATACGCTCCCACGCCTTGACAAGGTACAATTTCTGGAACATTTACTGTGGAAGCACGTGGCAACAGCAAGACGTCAGATTTTACTAATATAATACAGCATAACCGGAGTTTCCGTAAGTGGTTGACAGAACATAACAATAATAACAAATAGGAAAGCATTTCCTAATTTACTGCAAAATTATATTTATTTGGCCACAAGCGGGCTTTCGGCTTCTTAGGCCACCTTCACGTGACAACTGGACGTCAAAAACTCAGATAAAAATGACGTACGATTTACATAGCTATTATTAGTGCAAAAGGTACAAAAATTGTGTATAGTGTTTATAAAGGACAAACATTAATTTTTTTGTTGTCACATAGATATGATTACATTAACGGAAGAAGGAGGGATACATTTAACTGGTGATAAATAATCAACAGTGGTTACAAAACCTTGTGCAAAATCCCCTATGTTGCTAACATTTAGGATAAACTTTCAAAAAAGTTAACATTTCAGATAACCCTACAAAAAATTTAAAATCTCACAACTAGACACCCGCATTTTATAATACCAGCATCATTTCAAAAAAATTTTTCAATAGTAAAGACAAACTGCAGCCATTAGCACAGAGTGGTGTGTATAAAATTATGCGCAAGCAGTGTGAAAGAGTATTTAGTGGCCAGTCACACAGAGCTGTGACAATTAGAGTATTGGAACCTGAGAGAAGATGGAGATTAAGGAAGAAAGATTTTGCATTCGCTGATAATCTTTTAACAGAAAACCATTCATATAATTTCGACTGTAAAGTTTGTTAACAAAAAAAAAAAAAAGAAAGATAGGTATGGAAATACCGGAAATCAGCAAACACATAACACAGAATACCAGCTTACTATTAAATGGTCAGACTCAGTTTCCTTTTTCCACTTTGTTAAATTAATTTCTCCTTATAAATAGTAGATACAATTGTAAGTTCATTTATTTCTCTTCAGTTGTTAAATGTATCTCCACTTTTTTAAATAATTTACTTGTACGTGACAAAAAATGTAATGTTTTTCCTATACGGACACTCTTTGAAATTTTTTCTATCTTCTGTGCAAATAATATTTGTGTAAGTCGCAGCTCACGTTTGTCTGTGTTCTTGACAATCAGTTGTCACCTGACGATCGTCTACGAAGCCGAAAGCGGTTCGTGAGGAAGTAAATATAATTTTGCGGAACATCACGAAGTGTTTTCCTGTGTAATATTAATATAACATAGCTTCCGACATATAAACAATGGGCAATGAAAATTCTTATTAACGCTTTAAAGAATCTATAAAGAATCTTAAAAACCATTTTCAGTTCACCAACGAAGGAGTAATTTAGCTGTTCAAAAAAAAAAAAAAATGGCTCTGAGCACTATGGGACTTAACTTCTGCGGTCATCAGTCCCCTAGAACTTAGAACTACTTAAACCTAACTAACCTAAGAACATCACACACATCCATGCCCGAGGCAGGATTCGAACGTGCGACCGTTGCGGTCTCGCGGTTCCAGGCTGTAGCGTCTAGAAACGCTTGGCCACTCCGGCCGGCGTTTAGCTGTTAAGTTTAGAATACTTCAGGACTTTTGTGGGTGAACTTCATGATCACAGACAGCATTATACAAGACAATGAATTACGCTTCTCCTGGCAGAGATAAACGCCGTCCTTTACTTTTCCGACTCAACGGCGAGCTTTCTGACTCACGTCTAATGTAAAGATTTAACTATTCTTTTATGTGAACATATACCCAAGGTCAGGGAACACTTGACTGTGGCAGTTAAGGAGGGCTGTTTACAGGAAAATAAATTTTGGTTTTCCAATGTAGTACGTCCATCATTTAATAGTACAGCGTGGTTGCATGAAGTGAAGAAGGCATAAAAAGGTCGAAATATCAGTGACAGAAGCCCGGCCGATCAGGGCAAACCAGGCGAGAGGAAGGAAAGGCTTGCTCCGAGATAAAACAAAAAGGGTAGCGTAACTAATTGCATACTACTCACGAAACGCAAGGATACGTATTCGAGTTCTGTCTTTTATATTATGCTTGTGAGTAGAGAAATTTCGCCATTGATGCATGTTGCCTAGTTTTTTTTTCCATATATTCGTTTCTTCATTGATTCTCTGGATAACTTCCTCGCTTCTCGTCTAATCAGATCATACAATTTTCAACATCCTTCTATAGTTCATCATTCTGTTGTTTTCTAGTTTTTGAATAAAACATGAATGTGAGTTGTCTCATCACGAATTAGTTCATATTGAACTGCTAATAATGGATTACACATAAAGTGAATTAAAGGTAATTTAAGACTGGTTGCTGCTTTACATTGTAAATATTGTGTTTTAGTTGCATCTTTTAAGGTTTTTACTGTCTGCTGTCAACTTCGTAACCAGTTGCGCAGATATAATAACGACGGCTTCATTGTAGCCACACACCGAATCCACAACTTTCTGACGTTATACAGGGTGAAAAGTATTTAAACCGACAAACTCTGGGAGGTTGTAGGGGACATCAAAACAAATATTTTTCCCTAGTGTCATTTTTTCCTATGAGGATTATTTAAGCCAGTGGAGGCCATATTAAGCTCTACAGTTGTTAGAGGCCGTATTCCGATCTTCAGTTGTTAGACGGCGTATTACGTTCTTCAGTTGTAGGCAACTGCTGTGCACCAGTGCAGTAGTGCATTGTCTCTGTTTACTAATGGATCCCTACACCTGGAGTGAGTACAATGATATGGTTGGTGCGTACTACGTAACGCACACAACGGACGAGCTGCACAGCGGGTTTATCAACAACAATATCCTAATCGCCGTATTTCGCATCATACGACCTTTGCTGCTGTGTACCAACGTGTGCGTGAGACCGGGTTATTTAGCAGATTACCTGGACAGGGACGCCGTCACACAGTACGAACGCTGCAATTTGAGGAAGCTGTCTTGCAGCATGCCGAGCGGGATCCTTCAATCAGCACACTTGTGCAATTGCACGTAACATGGGGACGAATCAGACGAATGTAAGAACAGTCCTGCGAGAGCAATTGTTACGTCCATTTCACTTGCAGCGTGTCCGCTACCCGCAACCAGTTGATTATCCACCCAGAGCACAGTTTTCGCAGTGTTACCTGGAACAGTGTGAAATGCATCCTACATTTTCATCCTCTATGTTATCTACCGATGAATCAACGTTCGGGTGTGATGGAGTCTTCAGCATGCACAATTCGCATGTTTGGAGTGAGGATAGCCCACATGCCACTGTTACTAGCGCTCATCAAGTGCGGTTCTTCGTTAATGTGTGGGTCGGTGTTGTTGGGGACTGTTTAATTGGGCCGTATCTGCTACCTAGGCCATTAAATGGCAGGCACTATTACAATTTTCTCGCCAGAGCATTGCCAGAATTGCTGGAAGACGTCCCGCTCCCTACAAGATAACGCATATGGTTCCAACATGACGGGGCGCCGGCACATTTCAGTCGTCGTGTGCGTCTATTCCTGGACCGACGGTTCCAAGAAACGTGGATTGGCAGAGGTGGTCCTGTACCATGGCCTGCTCGATCCCCAGATATGTCCCCTCTGGATTTTTTTGTGTGGGGAGAGATGCGCAACCTTGTTCACGCAACTCCTGTTGAATCAGAAGAGGATCTGGTTGCCCGGATAGTAGCAGCAGCGGGAACAATTCAGGATACTACTGGGGTTTTTGCCCGTGTCAGACAGAACATGATCCGACGGTGTAACCTTTGTTTACGTGTCAATGGAGACATTTTTGAAAATCTACTGTAATTGAAATTGGGTTGTATTAATGTGTTGTCTCTTGGTCATAAAAAATGGAAAAGTGGTTGTTGGTTTAATTTATTTGCCGCCAGATAAATCTTCTTCTACCGGTTTCAATACTCCTCATAGGTAAAAATGACATTAGGGTAAAATATTTGTTTTGATGTCCCCTACAACCTCCCAGAGTTTGTCGGTTTAAATACTTTTCACCCTGTATATTGCGCTGAAGGCCCTTCTGTTAAAATGAACCAATAAAATACGGCAAAGAAGTATAACGTTGGAAGACTTGCTATCAAGTCTTCGAATGAAGCACTAGTGAAACGATTGAATTCACGATTTCCAGTATATGACATTTTCATTTATTTGGAGAGATGCATATGGGGCCTGAAGACGGCACAGTGAAATGATGAACTGGTAGCCTTCAAAATAAAATAAAATAACATCTTCAGTTGCACGGCTGTTGGAGAATTATTGACATTGAGCGTTACTTAACCAGCCGATGTCACCTGTCCATGATGGAACAACAGAGATTTCTATTAAAATGCCTCCCTTGTATAGGAATATACACATTGAATGTACCAGTACGGATTGTTAACACATGGTTGACGACGTATCGAAGTTTCGAACTGGCCTAATGGTAAGGCGACCGCTTGCGATAAGCGGGAAATCCGGGTTTGACACCTGGTGCGGCAGAAATTTTCACTGTCGTCTTTGCATTATACAGCTTCTGGTTGTCCATATTCGCAACTGCGAATACATGTCATGTATTTCATAACGGCTGTAATCGCCGCAGTGGCTGCTTCTTCAGACTTGCATGCATGACCGAAGGATCTTATTTCTGAACAACACAGGCACTGCAAGTATCGAAATGAGGTAAGGAGATCAAGAAGGAAGTTTCGGATTAAAAAAGGTGCAAGACAAAGGTGTGGTGTTTCAGACTTATTGTTCAATTATACAGGGCGGTCCATTGATAGTGACCGGGCCAAATATCTCACGAAATAATGATCAAACGAAAAAACTACAAAGAACGAAATTCGTCTAGCTTGAAGGGGGAAACCAGATGGCGCTATGGTTGGCCCGCTAGATGGCGCTGCCATAGGACAAACGGATATCAACTGCGTTTTTTAAAAAATAGGAAACCCCATTTTTATTACATATTCGTGTAGTACATAAAGAAATATGGATGTTTTAGGTGGACCACTTTTTTCGCTTCGCGATGGATGGCGCTGTAATATTACAAACGTATAAGTACGTGGTATCACGTAACATCGGCCAGTGCGGACGGTATTTGCTTCGTGATACATTACCCGTGTTAAAATGGACCGTTTACCAATTGCGGAAAAGGTCGATATCGTGTTGATGTATGGCTATTGTGATCAAAATGCCCAACGGGCGTGAGCTATGCTGCTCGGTATCCTGGACGACATCATCCAAGTGTCCGGACCGTTCGCCGGATAGTTACGTTATTTAAGGAAACAGGAAGTGTTCAGCCACATGTGTAACGAATCGGGAATATCAAAAACGTCGGTGTTGAGAATGCTACATCAACATCGATTGTACCCGTACCGTATTTCTATGCACCAGGAATTGCATGGCGACGACTTTGAACGTCGTGTACAGTTCTGCCACTGGGCACAAGAGAAATTACGGGACGATGACAGACTTTTTGCACGCGTCCTATTTAGCGACGAAGCGTCATTCACCAACAGCGGTAACGTAAACCGGCATAATATGCGCTATTGGGCAATGCAAAATCCACGATGGCTACGACAAGTGGAACATCAGCGACCTTGGCGGGTTAATGGTTGGAGCGGTATTATGGGAGGAACGATAATTGGCCCTCATTTTATCGATGGCAATCTAAATGGTGCAATGTATGATGATTTCCTACGTAATGTTCTGCTGATGTTAGTACAAGATGTTTCACTGCATGACGGAATGGCGATGTACTTCCAACATGATAATTGGCCCTCATTTTATCGATGGCAATCTAAATGGTGCAATGTATGATGATTTCCTACGTAATGTTCTACTGATGTTAGTACAAGATGTTTCTCTGCATGACGGAATGGCGATGTACTTCCAACATGATGGATGTCCGGCACATAGCTCGCGTGCGGTTGAAGCGGTATTGGATAGCATATTTCATGACAGGTGGATTGGTCGTCGGAGCACCATACCATTGCCCGCACGTTCACTGGATCTGACGTCCAGGGTTTCTTTCTGTGGGGAAAGTTGAAAGATATTTTCTATCGTGATCCACAGACAACGCCTGACAACATGCGTCAGCGCATTGTCAATGCATGTGCGAACATTATGAAGGCGAACTACTCGCTGATGAGAGAAATGTCGTTACACGTATTGCCAAATGCATTGAGGTTGACGGACATCATTTTGAACATTTATTGCATTAATGTGGTATTTACAGGTAATCACACTGTAACAGCATGCGTTCTCAGAAATGATAAGTTCACAAAGGTACATGTATCACATTGGAACAACCGAAATAAAATGTTCAAACGTACCTACGTTCTGTATTTTAATTTGAAAACCTACCTGTTACCAACTGTTCGTCTAAAATTGTGAGCCATATGTTTGTGACTATTAGAGCGCCATTTATCACAAAGCGAAAAAAAGTGGTCCCACTAAAACATTCATATTTCTTTACGTACTACACGAATATGTAATAAAAAATTAGGGTTCCTATTTAAAATAAACGCAGTTGATATCCGTCTGACCTATGGCAGCGGTATCTAGCGGGCTAACCATAGCGGTATCTGGTTTCCCCCTTCAAGCTAGACACGTTTCGTTCTTTGTAGTTTTTTCGTTTGACGCTTATTTTGTGAGATATTTGGCCCGGTCACGATCAATGGACCATCCTGTACATCGAAGAAGCAATGACGGAATCGCTGATAACATTGTTATCATCAGTGAAAGTGAAGAAGTGCAGGATGCGATGAACTGAAAGAAAAGTCTAATGAGTACAGAATACTGAATGAGAGTAAACAAAAGATAGGCGAAAGTAATGAGAAGTAGCAGAAATGAGAATAGCGATAAGCGTAACATCAGAATTGATGATCACGAAGTAGACGAAGTTAAGGAATTCTGCTATCTCTAATGCAAAGTAACAGTTGGTGGACGAAGCAAGCGAGAGTAACAAATGCAAAGAGGGCATTACTGGCCAGGAGAAATCTCCTAGCATCAAATACTGGCCTTAATCTGACGCAGAAATTTCTGAGATTGTAGTGTTGGAGCACAGCATTGTGTGGAAGTGAATCTGTTGGATTTCGGCCCATGGGGGCATTTAAAGTGTTTGGTGTATACCCAATGCATTGACAATTGTTATATCTTACGGAGGCCTCTAAGGAACACTTGGACACGATCCGAAGGAGCCAAGTGTACTGAAAGAGTGAGCCATTCAGTGTGAAGAGAGGCTGAAGGGTGTAGCACGATGTGTGGTAACTACATGCTGCACTGCCTATGTAAACTACACTTATGCTCATAAATTAAGGATAATTGCAGAATGTGGTGCCACTCAACGTGGCACTACACAAAACTGGCGCTAACAGCATAGGCACATAGGGAACACACACGACACATCTGTAAGTCCACAGTATTGGTGATAAGTTGAGAACACCGTCCCGAAACACATGTGCTACAAAACGCCACTGTTTCCTGCGCATGTGCTCCGACATCAGTATGGGATATGATCATCATGCACACGTCCACAGGCCGCACAACGGGTTGGCATACTCTGGATAGGGTGGTCGACCAGCTGCTGGGGTATAGTCTCCCATTCATGCACCAGTGCCTGTCGGAGCTTCTGAAGTGTCCTATCGGTTTGAAGACCTGCAGCGATACGTCGACCGAGAGCATCCCAGACGTTCTCGATGGGGTTTAGGTCTGGAGAACAGGCAGGCCACTCCATTCGCCTGATATCTTCTGTTTCAAGGTACTCCTCCACGATGGCAGTTGGGTGGGGCCGTGTGTTATCCATCAGGAGGAAGGTGGGACCCACTGCACCCCTGAAAAGGCGGAAATACTGGTGCAAAATGACGTCCCAATACAGCTGACCTGTTGCATTTCCTGTGTCAAAGACATGCAGGGGTGTACGTGCACCAATCATAATCCCACCCCAGACCATCAAACCAAGACCTCCAAACAGGTCCCTTTCAAGGACATTAAGGGGATGGTATCTGGTTCCTGGTTCACGCCAGATGAAAACCCGGCGAGAATAAAAGTTCAGACTATATCTGGACTCGTCCGTGAACATAACCTGGGACCACTGTTCCAATGACTATGTACTGTGTTCTTGACACCAGGCTTTACGGACTCTCCTGTAACCAGGGGTCAGTGGAATACACCTTGCAGGTCTCCGGGCGAATAAACCATGTCAGTTCAGTCGTCTGTAGGCTGTGTGTCTGGAGACAGCTGTTCCACTGGCTGCGGAAAGGTCCCAAGCAAGGCTAGCTGCAGTACTCCATGGTTGTCTGCGGGCACCGATGGTGAGAAATCGGTCCTCTTGTGGTGTTGTACACTGTGGACGTCCCGTAGTGTAGCGCCTGGGCACGTTTCCTGTCTGCTGGAATCGTTGCCATAATCTTGAGATCACACTTTGTGGCACGCGGAGGCCCGTGCTACGACCTGCCTCCAGTCGCCCTAGTATTCCACCTCTCATAACGTCATCAATAAGTGTTCTTCGAGCCATTTTCAACACAGTCACCATTAGCACGTCTTAAGACGTCTGCACAAGTACTCGCTGCACTGTACTCTGACATGGACCAAGCGTATGTGCACTGCTGCCAGCGCCACCGTGTGAAGACCGCAGGTCAGATGCACCGCATGGTGATACCACGAATGATTTAAACCCGCAAACCGCCCACCAGAGCGTTGTTTCACCATGTATCAGCATTATCCTTAATTTATGAGCGTGAGTGTAGTTTTACGTAAGAGACAGATGAGAATGAGAGGACAGATGGGCCCATATCTGTACAGGTACTTGTTTTTCGGACATGTTATACGAACTTTTCTTGTACTTTTGAGCAATACTTGGAGGAATACGTGTCACTTTTTTTAACCCCTGTATGTGTAGTTTGGGAGGAACATTATGAGAAGAAGAGTAAAGAAGGAAAATTTCAGACGCCGTCGTGTACGAGAGGTGGAGAGCTTTCCTCCTAAGTCGAGTGACGCAGACAGGCGCTGGAGGGATTACGTACCTTCTTGTTGACGGAGCGGATGAGATCTGCGGCAGTGAAGGCGGGAACGGGAGGCGGCGGGGGCGGCGGCGCCGGCTGCTGCGGGGCGGCAGCGGCGGTGGACGCAGAGGCGGAGGCGGTGGAGGCGGGGCCAGCGGAGGCGGCGGCGGCGCCGGGCGCGGGGGCGGCGGCGTGTCCGCCGTGCGGCGAGGGCAGCTGCGACGTGGAGGCGACGTCGCCGACGGCCACCCACGTGGAGCAGGAGCGCGACGCCGGCTCGAGGCGCGCGTGCGTCGCGTCGCCCCACAGCGCCAGCTCCGACACGGCGCAGCGCGCGGCCGCCGTGCCCTGCGGCGACGGCAGCTGGCTGATGTCGCTCGTGCTGAAGCTGCCGGCAGAGCGGGTCAGGGCACCGGGTCAACAAAGCTTCCCCATCCAGAAACAAACAGCGTTGTTTTTCATATTAATATTCGTGTCTATTGTAATGGATAAAGGTGCCTTCTATCTTCGCCATGTTAAACTGCCGTTTCCAATCTACGAGGCGTGTTTTTTTTAAAGTAAGGTCTGTTTTGTTGTAGACAGTAGTAGTTCGCGCGCATACCGCAACGAGCGCGTGCGTCGTGTACCGGCTAGAGGGCCTGTATACAGAGAGAGTGGCCATAGGTGAAGTTGCCCGTGATTGGTTGATTAGCTTTGGCGCCATTTTTCTGCCAAACGTCTCTCGCGCTTCCTGTGTCAACACCGACTCAAAGGAAGGCCTCGGCGCTTATTGGTGACGTCGCGTCAGCTAGGCACGGCGAACGCCAAGTCTGTTGCAGGCAGAAACGCCTGGGCGTGCTTATCACTATAAATCTCTTATTTTTGGACAAAATGTTTGGTATTGTTTTGGATTCTGCAGTTTTATTTAGGTGAAAGACTTTCTTACTATCGTAAAGCTACAAATGAAGATCATAGTTCTGTATTACTGAATCCTGTCGAAACAAACGTAGATCAATATGAGAAGATGCGTTGCCTCATTGCAAGCTTCGGAAATTTTACATTCAAGTAACTATATTTACTTGATCCATTTTGTTATCGAAACTTACCTCAACCCCCTTACGATGAACTCGTTTCTTTTATTTGTTTTCATGTGACATCGTAACTGGAAATGTGAACTAATTTACATGTGTAAATGTCCAACTGTTGCCAGTCATTAGATTACAGTCGTTTTCAACGAAAGGAATTCTAAACAGGAAACAAAATAGCTTCATACATCGAAAATACTGCTGAGCTTAAACTTTTTTAAACATGCACATAAATATTCCCCTCTTGCAACTGAAAGGAGAAACTTTATAGGATAAAAAAATTTATTTGATAAAACAAGTATCTCTCTTTTGTCTCTTCTTCTGTCCCCCACGCCACCCCCGAACGTGTACAATCGCAAGATATTTCATTAACATTCAGTGCTCCTCACCCCATAGTCAACCAAGATACCTAAAGAAGAGCACCAACATGTTCACAGTTTCTTGTAAAAGCAAGCCACTACAAACGTAACTTCCTCAGATTTACAAATAAGGTAAAGAAGCACGAATTCTGTTGGTGCTGGACCATGAAGTTGTTTTTGTATGTCAATGCTTAAAACAGGTGGAAATTTAAGTTCAGGAGTACACTATTTGTTTAGAAGTGTAATGAATTGCACAATTAATTGATTGCAGAATCTCTCAGAACAATGTGTGTTGGTCAACTACCGCCAATAGTTTCACATTTTCCTGTGTCAGAGAAGGAGACACCACCATTATAGGTATGCCTGCAACAGACCTGGAGTTGGCCGTGCCTAGCTGACGTGACGTCACGAACAAGCGCCGAGGCCTTCCTTTGAGTCGCTATTGCCTATGTTCGCCGTGCTGTTGAATGGAATTGAAGTTCAGAGGACTTTTGGAAACGATTAAAAGGTATTTGAATTATTGAGAGACTTGTTATGCGTTGTGCATGCATGTTCGAGTTAGTTGTATATCGTTTTTAGTACGAAATTAGCGTTTGCGTGCATACTGGTAGCATCACAAGCTTTTCTGAAGCCAATATCTGACAGTCCTTGCTGGAAACGGAAAGTTCCTGTAATTGTTGTGCCACGCTCATTCGACTTTATAGCGTCAAACTTAATTTCGTTCCGAATCAGAACACTACGCATTATTTCGGTTTCAGTATTATTGCCTGACTGTTGACGCAGGCAAGCTGTAAGCACGTTTTCCGCAGTTGTGGTTGCTGAAACATTATTCGTAGTAAATAACTGTAGGTATTCTTGAAGACAGTTTTTAATAGGCCTACTTAGTGTGGGGTAGAAGGGATACGGTTGTTTTCGTTATATTTGGTCGTTATTACAGTAGCCTACGTTTAACATTACCTGATTTTTGTAATCTTTTTCGTTTGTTATCTACGAGAGGTATTCAGTATATATATATATATATATATATGAAAGAAAGGCGTAAGCAGTTGTTTACTTGTGAGGTGCAAAAAGTTTGAAGACCCGACAAGAAGTACTAATACGTCTCACAAGTAAACAACTGCTTACGACTTTCATTCATCTGCCTAATACAGGTACGTTAAATCTTTAGCGTTATACACTTCCGATACAAAACAAATGCTATACACAATATATTTTTTATTTACGTTATTTTCATTGCAATATGTCTAGTAAACGAACTTTAAAGGAGATAAATGCAAGTAACGAATAATTTTTACAGCCCCTGTATCAGATTTTCCTGTGCTGTACGTAGCAGGCTACTATGAGTATATTATAGCTGTAAAGAAAGGCATTTAACGAATGATTTCGCCATATTGTCTTGTGCTTTTGATTCGGTGAGTGCGTACTCCACTACTCCACTACTGGCCATTCAAAATTCCCGCCCGCAGTTTGGCAGGAAAATGGCCGCCGTATCGTCCGGTTGGCCACCCTCTCCCTATACAGCCTCTCTAGTACAGACCAAGCCCCTACCACGCCGTAGCGGGAAGCGAGGCAACTGTCCCCCAATTGAAGCAGCTGATCGCCGCCATTTGCAGGGATGAATCCTAGTACCAGGGTTGTCATTTCACGTATATGAGACGCAACAAGAGCAAATTGAAGCACAAATTAAACACATGTTTGTTTAAAAAAAGTACTGAGTATTCGAGTCTATTTTAAAAGTATACTTACATGATTGAAGTTTCCTAATTTCCGAAATACGTCTGCATAGAGACGCGAAATTTAAGAATGTAAGGCTCTTTCCTGACAAGGTGGAGCGAGTTTACATCGAGTTATTTGCATTAGATAATTACATGAAACTTTTAAAGTAGCAGACTGTGCGATTATTGTTTAATTCTCGTAATTTACCTGTCAGGTCCTGTTTGCTTTTTGCCGACTACTGTGTACATTTTGCGCGCTTACTTTTGTTTAGCACAGTATCGTCTACACTCGAACTTTGGTGTGATTAATTGAAATAATCCATATCACTTTAAATACCGTAGGAATTTCATTCGCACATTAGTTTGTAACACTGATAGCACCTCTGAAAGTGGTTGAGTTTGCAACATTTAATCAAATATTTGACCATTTACGAAGTATAATCACCACCTGACAACACATGTTAAGTATCTAAACGCAATTACTCGCCCTACCTCTGATTCATACTGAAATATATATTTGATTGCCTTGGTAACCTGGAAAAGGAACGTTCAAAATTATACACACTGACAGTATTTCCACACTATTTAACCTAGGCCTATATTGCACGACTTCCAGGACACTATACCTTTTTCAAATGAGTTGGAAATCCAAATACTGTTGGTATAGCATCGTCCTTCAGTTGAAGTCTATTTACATAATTTTCCATGTAACAATTCTCTTCAAAATGAAGAGCGCGCAGCAAATGATTTGCTGTCGGTTGGAAGTTCTCTCTCGGAGTAGCGACTATCCATTCCGATTGTAAGGGGAAACCTAAACAAAAACAAACGCTCATAATGTATTTTTTCTCCATGAAAATACTATATACAAGTAACGGAAAGTAACAAACAACTAGAAATGACGGACCTGTGAAATGTAACATTGTTTCTGTCTTCGTCTTTGCTTCCATTATACTGTTACAATTAAAAGCAGCACACGAACGAAACCTGTTTACGCACTGTTTCCCTTCAAATGGCGGATTCTATCACGTTCAATGTGGGGACACGACCCTAGCGCCAATGCGCGGTCTAGTTTTTATTTAGTGAGTCCATGGTACCGACTAGAGAGCCTGTATAGGGAGAGAGTGGCCAACCGGACGATGCGGCGGCCATTTTTCTGCCAAACTGCGGGCGAGACTTTTGAATGGGTAATAGTGGAGTAGTGGAGTACACACTCACCGAATCAAAAGCACAAGACAATGTGGCGAAATTATTCGTTAAACGCCTTTCGTTACAGCTATAATATACTCATAGTAGCCTACTATGTACAGCACAGGAAAATTTGATACAGTGGCTGTAAAAATTATTCGTTACTTGCATTTATCTCCTTTAAAGTTTGTTTACTAGTCATATTGCAATGAAAGTAACGTAAATAAAAAAATATAGTGTATAGAATTTGTTTTGTATCGGAAGTGCATAATGCTAAAGATCTAACGTACCTGTATTACGTCAGATGAATGAAAGTCGTAAGCAGTTGTTTACTTGTGACATGCAAAAAGTTGTTGTTGATGTTGTTGTGGTCTTGAATCCTGAGACTGGTTTGAAGCAGCTCTCCATGCTACTCTATCTTGTGCAACCTTCTTCATCTCCCAGTACCTACTGCAGCCTACATCCTTCTGAATCTGCATAGTGTATTTATCTCTTGGTCTCCCTCTGCGGTTTTTACCCTCCACACTGCCCTCCAATACTAAACTGGTGATCCCTTGATGCCTCAGAACATGTCCTACCAACCGATCCCTTCTTCTAGTCAAGTTGTGCCACACACTCCTCTTCTCCCCAATTCTATTCAATACCTTCTCATTAGTTATGTGATCTACCCATCGAATCTTCAGCATTCTACTGTAGCACCACATTTCAAAAGCTTCTATTCTCTTCTTGTCTAAACTATTTATCGTCCATGTTTCACTTCCATACATGGCTACACTCAATACAAATACTTTCGGAAACGACTTCCTGACACTTAAATCAATACTCGGTGTTAACAAACTTCTCTTCTTGAGAAACGCTTTCCTTGCCATTGCCTGTCTACATTTTATATCCTTTCTACTTCGACCATCATCAGTTATTTTGCTCCCCAAATAGCAAAACTCCTTTACTACTTTAAGTGTCTCATTTCCCAATCTAATTCCCTCAGCATCACCTGACTTAATTAGACTACATTGCATTATCTTCGTTTTGCTTTTGTTGGTGTTCATCTTATACCCTCCTTTCAAGACACTGTCCATTCCGTTCAACTGCTCTTCCAAGTCCTTTGCTGTCTCTGACAGAATTACAATGTCATCGGCGAACCTCAAAGTTCTTATTTCTTCGCCATGGATGCAAAAACTGTGAGACGTATTAGCACTTCTTGTCACGTCTTCAAACTTTTTGCATGTCACAAGTAAACAACTACTTATGACTTTCTAATACCTCTCGTAGATAACAAACGAAAAAGATTACAAAAATCAGGTAATGTTAAATGTAGGCTAGTGTAATAACGACCAAATATAACAAGAAAACTACCGTATCCCTCCCTTCTACCCCACAGTAAGTAGGCCTACTAAAAACTGTCTTCATGAGTACCTACAATTATTTACTACGAATAATGTTTCAGCAACCACGACAAAATGAAGACAGAAATCTGGGAAACTTCCTGCCCTAACAGCATTAATGAAATAGTTATAAAAATACAATCAGGTTACCTGGAATTACTAACAGTGGCCTAGAAATCAAATTACACTCGTGGAAATCTTCAATACAGTACTGTATATAAAAATAGCACCTTATGACACTGAAGGACGTAATTATGACTACTGCAACTTAGCAAAATTCTTACACATTAGATACACAATCCTATTTTACTTAAATGTTTATAAGAATAATGTGTTATAATAATATTCACACAGCCAATTCACAGGTCTGTTTTCAAATTTAGCTATGTATATTGCAAGTTGTTTTACATGTAGTAAAAAGGGAAAACGACTTCCTTCGCATAGATAAGAGTACTTGGTTGGTTTACTCAAGGCTCCTGTTTGATTTATGTCAGCCCTGTTGACTGCGACTGCCCACTGCTTTCGTTTTTCTTCGTTGCGTGGTAATTCTAACATGCGAAATCCACCTTCGCCTCTATTGGAACAACCAAATGCAGCACGACCTGGCATCGTTTACGAACGTCTGCAGAACGAATTACAGATGTCAAAGACAATACTATACAATTACTAACGTGTTTACTTTAAACATGTAGTCCTACCGACTTCATCACAAAACGCTTCATTACTTCAACTCGTATTTAAGATCGCAAACGCTAATTATGTACTAAAAACGATATACAACTAAATCGAACATGCATGCACAACGCATAACAAGTCTCTTAATAATTCAAATACCTTTTAATCGTTTCCAAAAGTCCTCTGAACTTCAACTCAAAAGCACGGCGAACATAGCGGGCGCGAGAGACGTTTGGCGCCATTTTTCTGCCAAAGCTAATCAACCAATCACGGGCAACTTCACCTATGGCCACTCTCACTGTATACAGGCTCTCTAGCACCGACATAGAATGTGTTTATGCTACGATATATTTCCGAGGTCAGTATTTTACAATGAAGAGCCAGAAAAACTGGTACACCTGCCTAATATCGTCTTTTCTCATATCACGCCCGAATCGAAGCAACAGAGCATGGAATGGAGACACACACACTCGCCTGTAAAGGTGAAGGCCAAACAGACTCTGTCCCAGCGCAAATTCATGGCGTCGGTGTTTTGGGATACGCATGGTGTTTTTTTGGTCGACTTCATGCAACGAGGAACCACTATCAATGCAGAATCATACTGCCAAACCGTGAGAAAGCTACGCAGAGCGATTCAAAACAAAAGACGCGGCATGCTTACAAAGGGAACTGTCCTTCTCCATGACAATGCAAGACCTCACACTGCAGGTCAGACCCATGATTTATTGGGCAGTTTTGGCTGGGAAGTTTTAGACCATCCACCCTACAGTCCTGACCTTGCGCCGAGCGATTACCATCTGTTCCTCCACCTCAAACAACACCTCAGTGGCAACCGGTAACAATGATGACGACGACGTGAAAACGGCAGTGAACTCTTGGTTATCAGAGCAGGCGGCAAGTTTTTATGGAGGGGGTATTTCAGAACTGGTTGAGAGGTATATACGTATTTGAACAAACTTGGCAACTATGTCAAAAAATAGAGTAAAGTATGTACTTTCTTAAAATAAATTTAGTTTTTTGAAATAACTTTTCGTTGTGTACTTATATTCAAACGGACCTTACTTAAAAATCACGCCTCGTACAATTTTTTGGGTAGTATTAAGTACAGAATAGAGAAATTTTTTACGCGCATTTACATTATTTGCTAACAAGCTGACATTTCTTAAGAATAATACACACATCAAAAAAAAAAAAAGGATGCCAGACCGAAACTAGTCATAAAATGAAAGAAGTGAAATTTGCAACTTTTGCTAGTATTTCGTTGTACTGAACTTTAAATTGCGCTTTTACTGTATTATATCATTCGGTGTGAATGTACACTATGATCAAAGGGATCTGTAGGATCTATACTGTGGGGCGGTGGGTGGAAATTTCTTATTGTTGCTGTTCTCAACACAGGCTCTCTAACTACTATGTTGGCAAACAGAAACTGATTAGCAAAAAGCTGATGCCTGTAATTAAAGTTCACTGTGTCTACTCTGATGAAGAAATGAAATTATTGATCATTGAAGTTCATTACGTTGAGGATTTAGGATGATGTCTGGGATTCATAGAAAATGCAGTTTACTATAACAATTTTCACTGTATTCTGAAAACGACAAAGCATAAAGTTCCAGACAAAAGTTTACCCAAGCAATGCTACTATCAGCTCTTGCACTATCAGAGCTGTTCAGTCTATTGCGTGGATCCTATTATCCCTAGATAACGAAACTGTTCAATAATAGTTATCGATTTAAATGTTCAAAGTGAATACTTGCCCAAATTCGATGTTAATACTCATCAAACGCCACGCTAGTAATGATAGAAGGTCTGTCCTCCGGCGACACATGAAAATACGACGTACGAAACCTGAGAATAAATCACTGAAGTCATTTCGCAATTAACACTTTACCCCAATGCGAAATCATTGTTACGTGCATACCGAGTTACATAATACAGCATCCAAGGCTGTTCCTTGCAACTGCACAGACGCAGTGCGGCTTCCGACATGGAGTGCGTGCTGATAGGAATATACACTCCTGGAAATTGAAATAAGAACACCGTGAATTCATTTTCCCAGGAAGGGGAAACTTTATTGACACATTCCTGGGGTCAGATACATCACATGATCACACTGACAGAACCATATGCACATAGACACAGGCAACAGAGCATGCACAATGTCGGCACTAGTACAGTGTATATCCACCTTTCGCAGCAATGCAGGCTGCTATTCTCCCATGGAGACGATCGTAGAGATGCTGGATGTAGTCCTGTGGAACGGCTTGCCATGCCATTTCCACCTGGCGCCTCAGTTGGACCAGCGTTCGTGCTGGACGTGCAGACCGCGTGAGACGACGCTTCATCCAGTCCCAAACATGCTCAATGGGGGACAGATCCGGAGATCTTGCTGGCCAGGGTAGTTGACTTACACCTTCTAGAGCACGTTGGGTGGCACGGGATACATGCGGACGTGCATTGTCCTGTTGGAACAGCAAGTTCCCTTGCCGGTCTAGGAATGGTAGAACGATGGGTTCGATGACGGTTTGGATGTACCGTGCACTATTCAGTGTCCCCTCGACGATCACCAGTGGTGTACAGCCAGTGTAGGAGATCGCTCCCCACACCATGATGCCGGGTGTTGGCCCTGTGTGCCTCGGTCGTATGCAGTCCTGATTGTGGCGCTCACCTGCACGGCGCCAAACACGCATACGACCATCATTGGCACCAAGGTAGAAGCGACTCTCATCGCTGAAGACGACACGTCTCCATTCGTCCCTCCATTCGCGCCTGTCGCGACACCACTGGAGGCGGGCTGCACCATGTTAGGGCGTGAGCGGAAGACGGCCTAACGGTGTGCGGGACCGTAGTCCAGCTTCATGGAGACGGTTGCGAATGGTCCTCGCCGATACCCCAGGAGCAACAGTGTCCCTAATTTGCTGGGAAGTGGCGGTGCGGTCCCCTACGGCACTGCGTAGGATCCTACGGTCTTGGCGTGCATCCGTGCGTCGCTGCGGTCCGGTCCCAGGTCGACGGGCACGTGCACCTTCCGCCGACCACTGGCGACAACATCGATGTACTGTGGAGACCTCACGCCCCACGTGTTGAGCAATTCGGCGGTACGTCCACCCGGCCTCCCGCATGCCCACTATACGCCCTCGCTCAAAGTCCGTCAACTGCACATACGGTTCACGTCCACGCTGTCGCGGCATGCTACCAGTGTTAAAGACTGCGATGGAGCTCCGTATGCCACGGCAAACTGGCTGACACTGACGGCGGCGGTGCACAAATGCTGCGCAGCTAGCGCCATTCGGCGGCCAACACCGCGGTTCCTGGTGTGTCCGCTGTGCCGTGCGTGTGATCATTGCTTGTACAGCCCTCTCGCAGTGTCCGGAGCAAGTATGGTGGGTCTGACACACCGGTGTCAATGTGTTCTTTTTTCCATTTCCAGGAGTGAAGAAGAGAACTCGGGGCCTGCCTCTAGCTCGCAGCGCACTTATTTATATAGCCACGGTGCGGACCGCCGAAAGCGCAGCCGACAGAATTTGCCTTCCTGACTAGCTGCTGAGTCTAGTAGAGTCCCACTTCAAGTTACTAAATAATTAATTGCTTCATTCGATAAAGGCCAATGAAGCTCTCAATTTAATTGTGCAGTCAGCACACAGGTAAGTATCTGTAATAAAATTCTGATGTGGCTAGGTTCAATACTTTTGGGGAGAGAATTATTTTAGTTGCACTGCACGCAATAGATGAGCTTTGAACTTGCCTTTGGAGAGACGCTAGAGCTGTAGTTTTGTATCTACCTTTTAGAAACTTCTCAAATCTTTGTTATTACAGCGAACCTCCATTCTACCTAAATCTAAACATCCTAACTTTATCTAATCACTTACTTAATCTATCTTACTTTCGAACTTTTAGGATACAAAAAACAGAAAATCATGAATTTCAACCAAAATATTACTTTGTGAGATCCAGCATGCTGTTTCCATTAAATTACAATGAAAAATGAATCCGAATAAAAATTTTGAAGTTTCCAGCTCCTTCCTGTTGCACCAATGATTTTTACGTAAAATGTTCAAATTTCGAAAACTGTTAAAGTTACTAAACTGAAACTTAACACATTATCATTTTAGCATCATTCCTGACGTGCTATTAACTTTTCAGATTATTTACTTTACTTTTAAGGTATTGTGCAACATTCGTGACGTCATAGCTAGTTACAGCGGACTAGGCTGGCACACAATGGAAAGCATATGAATTCTATATGGCGTGAGTAGGCTGCTTCCCTACAGTACACCCCACTGTAATGCGGAATTGACCACTGATGTCAGGAAAGGCGTAACCCCAGTGTAAAAGGAGGCAGTGAGTATTACGTTGTCAATGGAGAATCGGTAAGAGCAGAATGGTTCGGTCAGGAGAGCTCAGTGCCTTAGAACGTGGAGAAGTCATTGGATGTTTTCTAGAAAATCCATCAGTGACATTTCAACCCTCACAAATAAACCAAGATTAGGCGGACATGCATGATGCGCTGGTGGACAGGGATACTCCAGCAGTGCGGAGGGCAATTTTAAAAAAATTACTTGAAATCAGTGGAAGGAATAACTCGAGAATTCCAATCAACTACCACCAGTCCGGCTAGTGCAATTACCGCGAGTATGGAATTAAAAAGAAGGATACGATGGTCGAGCAGCTCCTCATAAGCCACACATCTCTGTAGTCAATGGTAAGCGACGCTTGAGGTGGTGCGAAGGGTGACGCCACTGTACAATGGATCATTGGAATCCAGTGGTTTGGAGTGATGAATCACGCTGTACAATGAGGAATTCCGATGGAAGCGTTTGGGTTTTGTGAGTACCTGGAGAACATTACCTCTCTTAATGTGTTGTGCCAACAAAGAGGTTTATCGGGTTTGGGATGTGGTCCCCTTATTGTGTTTAAGGAAACGCTAGAGCGGAAGAATGTAAGCACATTTTATAGCATCATGTACTGCGTATAGTAGACGAACTATTCTGACAAGGGAACCTCCCCATCGCACCCCCCTCAGATTTAGTTATAAGTTGGCACAGTGGATAGGCCTTGAAAAACTGAACACAGATCAATCGAGAAAACAGGAAGAAGTTGTGTGGAACTATGAAAAAAATAAGCAAAATATACAAACCGAGTAGTCCATGGCCAAGATAGGCAACATCAGGGATAATGTGAGCTCAGGAGCGCCGTGGTCCCGTGGTTAGCGTGAGCAGTTGTGGAATGGTTCAAGTCTTCCGTCAAGTGAAAAGTCTACTTTCTTTATTTCCGCAAAGTTATGATCTGTCCGTTCGTTCATTGACGTCTCTGTGCACTGAAATAAGTTTAGTGTCTGTGTTTTGCGACGCACCGCAAAAGCGTGCGATTAGTAGACGAAAGGACGTGCCACTCCAATGGGGAACCGCAAACATTTGATCGCAAGGTCATAGGTCAACCGATTTCTTCACAGGAAAACACGTCTGATATATTCTGTACGACACTGGTGACGGCATGTGCGTCACATGACAGGAATATGTTGTCGACCCACCTAACTTGTACACTTGGCGAATGGGTAAAAAGATTCTTCTACCTTGCCCGATTTAGGTTTTCTTGTGGATGTGATTATCACTCCCAGAAAAGTGATGAAAACATAAGAGTTTGTCACATAAACTGCAACAAATGATGCAACAGTTTCACAGTCGCACAGTTTTCCCTGTGATCTGTCAAAACATATGTTTTTAACGTTTTCAAATTTTTCCGTGTGTAGACCGTCAAATCCTGCATACGTCCAAGCAAATCTGAACATGTCCTGGAATTTTGGAGAGTGAAGTTGATTATATATGAGTGCCTGAACTTTGATAATTGACACAGGCTCACGTAAACAATACTGCTCTGTGTACCTGTGCAGCTTCGCAAAATCATAGAATGTTTTCACAATGTATTTCACTTGCCGAAAACCAAACACATCTAACGGTTGCACAAGAGGTGTACAACCTGGAGTAATGGTAATCACGTCTACTCCCACACTAAAACTGTACAATGCCTGATCCTTCTGTCCTGTATAGCTGTCAAGGAATAAGGCAAAACTTTGTCCGCGTAAGGAGCAATCACACGTTCATTAAAGTCTTTCACTAGTCTTTTCTCCATTTTTCCTGACGCACTGCAATTCACAATGACATTCGGCGGACAGATAATAATTGTCTGAAAATAAAAAATGAAAGTTTTTCCTCGAGAGAAGACTCGAACTAAGGTCCTCTCGTTCCGCAGCCGCTCACGCTAACCACGGGACTTTTTTTTTTTTTGAATCATTTTGTTCGTTTTCGTTCGTTGTATCTGATCGGGGCGGACGTCGTAAGACACCCTTTTAAGTTCGTTGTTGTTCTATTAACTCAGTTTTTTTATTACAGAAGGCGGCTAACCCTCTGACAGAGCACGCTGAGATACCGTGCTGGCGGAGGTTCAAATGGTTCAAATGGCTCTGAGCATTATGGGACTTAACTGCTGTGGTCATCAGTCCCCTAGAACTTAGAACTACTTAAACCTAACTAACCTAAGGACATCACACACAGCCATGCCCGAGGCAGGATTCGAACCTGCGACCGTAGCGGTGACGCGGTTCCGGACTGTAGCGCCTTTAACCGCACGGCCACTCCGGCCGGTCGTGCTGGCGGACTACGGCGCTCCGGATCTCATGTGTCACTGAAATAGCCTATCTTGCACATGGACTACTCAGTTTGTCTATTTTGCTTATTTTTTTCATAGTTCTGAACAACTTCTTCCTGTTTTCCCGATTTATCTGTGTTCAGTCTTTGAAGGCCTATCCACTGTGCCAACTTGTAACTAAATCTGAGGGGGGTGCGATGGGGAGGTTCCCTCGTGAGACGTTGATAGTGTCAGTGTGACAATGTACCGTGTTATAAGTAGTATCTGTGAGGCAATGGTCTGTGGACAATAACATCCCTGAAACGGTTTGGTCTGTCCAGAGTCCGTACTTAAGCCAAATGGAATACCTCTGGGATGAGTTAGAAAGTCGACTTCGGCCCAGACCTCAGCGTCCAGCACCAATACCTTCTCTGGTTTCGGCTCTTGAGGACAAAACGGCTGCCATTCCTCCGTAAGCATTTAGATGCCTCACTGAAAGTGTCCCCAGCAGAATTCAACCCATCATAAAGACGAAGGCGGACACATCCCACATTAATGTCCGGAGACTTTCGATCAGATAGTGTACAAAATAATCGCCTTCTATAAATATTTAGTTATGTAATCAGAAACATGTGGTCCATAGTAGGATGTAGCCTTTGGCGAGGTTATGCCATCATGTGCTTTGTAAAAAAATGCTATTTTAATCTATAAATAACTAACTAACTGTAAGGAAAGTTAAAAAGTTGTTAACAAGAAAATATTAAAAACTACTAAGAAAAGAAAAAAAGAAAGTTTGTACTGCCTTTAATCATGCCTCTGAGCGCATACTATCAACAGAAGTCGTGCAATGAAGTCGACATACAGGAGCAACATGCGTCAGAAGTACTGGGAAAGTGATTGACAGTCAAAATCGAGCGAATCGAGTAAACGTACGAGTAGGGATGCGTAAAGAATGAATGAATAAATAAATGGGTCTAATGACTGAGACATGGAATGTGAAGAGCGAGCTTTGGGTCGTATCTTCTGGTAGGGTGGGGCAGGCAATTGGTACAAACACCGGTGGGGAGCGGGAAGTTATCCCGAGACAACGGCTGCTAACCAAAGCGAAAATATTTGCAATAAATATGTTATGATACCAAAAACTTGGTTTTATATCCATATTTCGCATGTCTATTTTGAAGCACAATTGCTTTCTTAGTATCTCCGCACTGTTTCCCAACACTTTTTACTATTTATGATAGAAATAACGCCACATATATGGTACTATCTACAAGGTGTTTCAAGAGACACATCTGCACAGCTATTCCTCTAGGTCACAGGAACGGTCACTTAGCTCTTTTTCCTTCATTGTTATTTCAGCTCTCCTCAAGAGCACAGCCTGGTGGCGGACAAAACTGTTTTTCAGTTGCATGTTTAACAAATATATAATAAAAAAATACGACAAATCATTTAGCTTTAAAAACCATACATAGATGACAATTTGACTAATTTTGAGTGTAGATAAATGATTCACATGAGAGTTTAAATACATAGGGTTGAGGATATTGATGCTCTTACGATATAATGGTGTTGCTGGTGATTTATGAAGAAACTCACAAATCCGATGGAGACGAAAAGAGGTTTGCAGGAATGGGGACCATGAAGAACTGCAGGAGGTATATGTTATTGAGTAGAAGGGAGGCAGAATGATGGAGAAATGGTTGGCTGCGACGATGTAGTATAAGGCTAGGGTGCAGCTTTGTAGGCTGATAGGAAGGTTATATGTCGCGAGGAATTTCATGACGTAAGAGTTTACCGAATTTCCGGCAATTTCATTTTCTTCCATTCTTTTATTCTGAGTCATCAGTCTCCTAACAGGTTCTTTTTATGCGGCCAGCCAAGAATTCCTCTCCTGTGCCAACGTATTCATTTCTGAGTAGCATTTGCTCCCTACGTCCTCGTTTATCTGCGGGATGTATTCCAATCTCTGTATTCCACTACAGTTTTTATGCTCTACAGTTTCCTCTAGTACCATGGAGGTTTTTTCATGATATCTTGTCATCCTGTACCTTCCTCTTCTCACTGTTTTCAATACGTTCCTTTCTTCGCCGATTCTTATCTTTTCAGTCCACCTGATTTTCAACATTCTTCTGTAACACTAATTTCAGACGCTTCGATTCTCTTCTCCACCGGTTTTCACGCAGTCCATGTTTCACTACCACACAATGCTGTGCTCCAGACGTTCATTTCCCAGAAATTTCCCCCGCAAATTAAGGCCTATGTTTGATGCCAGTCGGCTTTTCTTGGTCAAGAATGCTCTCTTTGCCTATGTTGGTCTGCTTTTTATATCCCCCATGGTTCATCCGTCGTGGTTTATTTTGCTTCCAACGAAGCAGAATTCCATGACTTCGTCCCCATCGTGACCAGCGGCTTTGACGTTAAGTTTCTGGCTATTCCCCTTTTCTGCTACTTGTCATTAGTCTCAGTTCATATTCTGTACTCGTTGGACCGCTCATCCCACTCAACATACCCCTTCATTCTTCTTCATGTTCACCGAGGACAGCAATCCCATCCGCGAATCTTGTGATTGATATCTTTTCCTCTTGAATTTTATCCCACCTTTCTTTATTTTCCGTCGTTGTTTCTTCGATGTACAGATCGAACATTAGGGACGAAATACTGAATCCCTGTCTTACACTTTTTCCAAAGCAAGCAATTCGTTTTTGATCTTCCAATCTAACTCTTCCCTCTTGATTTTAGTACATATTGTATGTCACGTGTCTTTCCCTGCAGCTTCTCAGAATTTCAAACATCTTGCAAAATTTCGCATTGTCGAACGCTTTTTCTAGGTCTACAAATCCTTTGAGCGTACTTTTTGTAGGTTTTGTTTCCATTATCAAGTGCAAGGCCAGAATAGCCTCTCTGGGGCCTTTGCATTTCCTGAAAGCAAACCGATTGTCTCTTAACAGATCCGCAATTTTCTTTTAAATTCTTCTGCGAATTATTCTTTCCAATAGTTTGTGTGGATAAGATGTTAAGCTGATTGCGCGATAGTTTCTTCACTTATCTGCCCTTGTTACCTTCGGAACTGCGTGGATGACATATTTCCGGAAGTTTGGTGCTACGTCACCAGTCTCATGGATTCTACACACCAGTTTGAATATTCGTTTGGTTGCCATTCTCCCGGCGATTTTAGAAATACCAACGGAATGTTATCTTTTATAAATTATAGAGCGCAGCAATCAGTCGTCCTTTTTTTTTTTTGCAGGTTTTATTTGGCAACATTGATAATGGCTAGGCACGAGCCGAAATGTGGAGTTGCCAGATAAAACCTACAAAAAAAGGACGATTGATTGCTGCGCCCTATAATTTATAAATCATATCACAGTTGCTGAGTGCACCCACTTTCCTAATGGAAGGTAACCTGAGAAATGTTATCTAGCCCTTCTGTTTTATTTTATTTTAAGTCTTCAAGAGCTCTTTTACATTCTGACTCTAATACTAGGTCCCATACGTCTCCCTTATAGGCTACAGTTTCTTCTTCTATGAAGCCAAGATTGTGCAAGATGCACTGTCTACTGATTAAGGATTTTGTATTGAGAGCAAATCAAATAAAGAGGAAAATATTGTTAATATTTGCAGCCATTCTTCCTAAGTTGCTACTGCAATATGTTTATCTTGTAGATAACAGATACATATGTTTATCATCATCGGGTCCTAGTAGCTGCGAAGAGATGGTGGCGCTCACCTATAGTGCGCGGGGTGCAGTACATTTGACAACCGTGAGCCCAGTATAACAGAGGTAGTGGGGGAGGACATACGGTGCCACATGTAATTTTACTTACGTTCGAAACAGGCTTATGTCTGTTGAAGTTATTTTCTTGGTCGTGATGCAGCCGCTGGACTGACATTTTTCATTTATTAGTGAGACTTCTGAAGAAGGCTATATTATTATAGCAGAAACCATGGTCAAGGTTTAAAATAAACACATTTTAGCGCAACTTTGGGCTGTTTTTCATTCGAGACAATTCCGTAACGGTTGCTGTTGTCGTTGCCATGATGAAAATAATGACTTTTTAAGAAAATGGCGGGAAGCAATGTTTCTTTGCTAGGGCCGTTAATATTGAGGCACAACTTTTTTGTTATAATACAAGTTCATACATACTGCATTAGGTTTACAAGCAGTAGAGCTGTAGCAAACAATAAACCACTTCCCATACATTTTAAATCACGGAAGTCCATAGGGAAGCACAGCTTTACACAAAGACCATGAGTCGTCTACTTACGCAGGTTTCAAAGACTTTCGCCATGGTTTCGGCTCCTGGGCCAAGCCTAGGGACATGCAACAGAGCACCGAAAACGCAGTAACACTGAAAATGCGTTTTGCAAAGAAAAAAAAGGGAACGTAGAACGTTTTCCATTTCCACTTTTCATGTATCGAACGATCATCAAAACATTTATTTGTCAATATGTATAATTAAATCGTTGTCCCGGAACCTATTGCCAGTTGGATGCTGCGTGTATAATAGGTTCCAGAGCCAACGAAAATTTGATTTTCAACATTTCGCATAATTACTCTGCGAATTTCAAAATATAAAGAGTTATCACAATCTACTCATTGAGAAGCATATCATGTGTTATAAGCTTAACACAAGAAGACAAGTATAGCAGTTAGAAACAGTGTGTGTTGAGACAGGGAAACTGGTGGCGCGCAAATACCCGGGCCATATTCGTCCAGTACTTGAGAATGAGAGTATTTAGCGTATGCCAGCAAACTTCACACGTGAATTCAAACCTCCACGAAACTTTTTCTCGCTGACCCCCCAGAAAAAATGATGAAAGGAAAAAAAAAGTTAATCTCTTTACTACATTTTCGTTAGTCATAATTCAGACTTCAACATTAGGCATGACGTTTTAATTTATTACTTCTTTACTACTAACTTTACTGGCAACACACATTGCAGGCAGTATCTACATATATCGCAAAATGTACCTGCAAAGTTATATTATTGTTCAGGCCATATGACATCATAAACATCGAAAAGTGTGAAAAACTAGCTTTTACTTAAAACGACACGCAATAAAAGTACAGTGTCAGGCATATGCCTTTAATTTATTTCTTCTTTGGCTCAAATGGCTCTGAGCACTATGTGACTTAACATCTGGGGTCATCAGTCCCCTAGAACTTAGAACTACTTAAACCTAACTAACCTAAGGACATCACACACAACCATGCCCGAACCTGCCTCGAGATGACTGGGTGTTTGTGTTGTCGTCATCATTTCATCATCATTCATGAAGAGTGACGAGACTGGGCTGAGAAAAGGTTGGGAATTTGTACGGGTGAGGATAACCGCGCAGTTGAGCTCCCCACAAACCAAACATCATCATCATCATCATCCATGCCCAAGGCAGGATTCGAACCTGCGACCGTAGCGGTTGCGCGGTTCCATACTGAAGCGCCTAGAACCGCTCGGCCACAACTATTTCTTCTTAACTGGTAACCCTATTCGCAATGTATTTTGCAGACAGTATCTACATTTATTACTGTGTGCATCTGAAAAATTATGTCATTGTTCGACGCGTACTGGGGTCGGACAAAAGTGTGGAAACACAGTGAGAAATGTGTATTCGAACATAATGCAGATACTGGCGTACTCTGCGTGCTACGCTGTCTTGATTGATCACCACGACACTTATGCCATGTCGTCAATGCGTTACAACTGTCAGTCAAGATCAGAACAGTGTTATGTGTAGTTGTCGATGCATTATGTCGCAGCTAAGTGAATTGGACCGGCATCGGCGTTGCCGCAGTGGAAACACCGGTTCCCGTCAGGTCACCGAAGTTGAGCGCTGTCGGGCGTGGCTGGCACTTAGATGGGTGACCGACCGGGCCGCCATGCGCTGTTGCCATTTTTCGGGGTGCACTCAGCCCTGTGATGCCAATTGAGGAGCTACTCGACCGAATAGTAGCTGCTCCGGTCAAAGAAAACCATCATAACGACCGGGAGAGCAGTGTGCTGACCACACGCCCCTCCTATCCACATTCTCATCTGAGAATGACACGGCGGTCGGGTGGTCCCGATGGGCCGCTTGTGACCTGGAGACGGAGTGTTTTTAAGTGAATTGGAACGTCGGCAAATTATCGATGCTGCTACGGTGTGTGCTTCCGCAATCAACGTAACCCAAGTACTTCGCGTTTTAAGATGCACTATGTCGATGATTTATGCCGCATACAGGGAAAGCAGAAAAGAGTCATCCGCTAAGTCACAGCCCGGACGAAGGAGTACATTGAGTGATCGTGGTAGACGGTCATTGGAGAGGACTGCAACGAAACATAACAGGAAGGCAGCTGCAGCAGTCATTGTTGTTGTGGTCTTCAGTCCTGAGACTGGTTTGATGCAGCTCTCCATGCTACCCTATCCTGTGCAAGCTTCTTCATCTCCCAGTACTTACTGCAACCCACATCTTTCTGAATCTGCTTAGTGTATTCATCTATCGGTCTCCCTCTACGATTTTTACCCTCCACGCTGCCCACCAATGCTAAATTTGTGATCCCTTGATGCCTCAGAACCGGTCCAATCTTTTTGTCAAGTTGTGCCACATACTCCTCTTCTCCCCAATTCTATTCAATACTTCATCATTAGTTACGTGATCTACCCATCTAATCTTCAGCATTCTTCTGTAGCACCACATTTCAAAAGCTTCTCTTCTTGTCCAAACTATTTACCGTCCATGTTCCACTTCCATACATGGCTACACTCCATACAAATACTTTCAGAAACGACTTCCTGACACTTAAATCTATACTCGATGTTAACAAATTTCTCTTCTTCAGAAACGCTTTCCTTGCCATTGCCAGTCTACACTTTATATCTTCTCTACTTCGACCATCATCAGTTATTTTGCTCCCCAAATAGTAAAACTCCTTTTCCACTTTAAGTGTCTCATTTCCTAATCTAATTCCCTCAGCGTCACCCGACTTAATTCGACTATATTCCATTATCCTCGTTTTGCTTTTGTTGATGTTCATCTTATATCCTCCTTTCAAGACACTGTCCATTCCGTTCAACTGCTCTTCCAAGTCCTTTGCTGTCTCTGACATTGTAATTCTGTCATCGGCGAACCTTAAAGTTTTTATTTCTTCTCCATGGATTTTAATACCTACTCCGAATTTTTCTTTTGTTTCCTTTACTGCTTGCGCAGTATACAGATTGAATAACATCGGGGAGAGGCTACAACCCTGTCTCACTCCCTTCCCAACCACTGCTTCCCTTTCATGCCCCTCGACTATTATAACTGCCATCTGGTTTCTGTACAAACTGAAAATAGCCTTTCGCTCCCTGTATTTTACACCTGCCACCTTTAGAATTTGGAAGAGAGTATTCCAGCCAACATTGTCGAAAGCTTTCTCTAAGTCTACAAATGCTAGAAACGTAGGTTTGCCCTTCCCTAATCATTCTTCTAAGATAAATCGTAAGGTCAGTATTGCCTCACGTGTTCCAATATTTCTACGGAATCCAAACTGATCTTCCCCGAGGTCCGCTTCTACCAGTTTTTCCATTCGTCTGTAAAGAATTCGCGTTAGCATTTTGCAGCTGTGACTTATTAAACTGATAGTTCGGTAATTTTCACATCTGTCAACACCTCCTTTCTTTGGGATTGGAATTATTATATTCCTCTTGAAGTCATAGCAGAACTGAATGTCGCGCTCGCAAACTGTCAATGCCAAATCAACACGAAGGTAGCTCCATAAGCTGGTAACTGCTGGGCCAGCTGGAATTCCAAAACAACTCATTAGTAATTCAAATTCCTGTGACAGGAAAACGTGGTTTCGAAGCCATAATTCCTTTACTACTGAGAAATGGAATACAGCCATTTGGTCGAACAACTCTTCTTACGCACTGTTTCCAACTTCGGGCCCAGTTTACTTCCCAAGAGTGAAACATGACGGAGATTTCGTGATGATTTTGGCGGCGATATGGCGGTATTCCATGCGCCCCATGGTTACTCTGCGTGGTCGCACTGCAGTCAAGGATTATGCGGCGATTTTGGCTGATCCGGTCCGTCCCATGGTACAGTGTTTGTTTCCGAGAGGTGATGCTGTGTTCCGAGACGACAGGTCCGCTGTTCACACACCTTGCATCATTCAGGGCTGGCTCTGTGAGCACGAGGACGAATTGTCACATCTCCCCTTGCCACCATAGTCGCCATACCTCACTATTATTGAGTCTTTGTGGTCTACTTTGGAGAGAATGGTGCCTGATTGCTATCCATCATCATCGTTACCGGCACTTGCCACTATTTTTCAGGAAGAATGGTATAAGGTTCCCTTGAAAACCATGTAGGACCTGTATTTATCCATTCCGTGCGGACTGGAAGCTGTTTGGAATGCAAGTGGTTTCCTACACCGTATTACGCATGGTAATGTGCTTTTGCTGTTTCCATATTTTTGTCCCTATATTTTTGTAAATATACGAGGGTCACTCCAAAAGAAATACACACTATTTTTTTTAAATCCATCTTCTATTCTACATGTTTGAAAGTTTTACGGTGTGTAGATAGATCCTTTAGGAACAATATTTTCTTTTCTCCACACAATTTCGAGCCCTCTCAACTGCCTTATACCATCTTGGAACCAGCGCCTGTATACCCGCACGGTAAAATTCTGGACCAACCTGTTGGAGCCACTGTTTGGCAGTGTGCACAAGGGAGTCATCATCTTCAAACCTTGTTCCAGGAAGAGAGTCTTTCAGTTTCCCAAAGAGATGATAGTAACATGGAGCCAGGTCAGGGCTGTAAGGCGGGTTTTTCAGTGTTGTCCATCCGAGTTTGTGATCGCTTCCATGGTTTTTTGACTGACGTGTGGCCATGAATTGTCGTGCAACAGCAAAACATCCTGCTTTTGCCAATGTGGTCGAACACGACTCTGTCACGTTTGAAGTTTCTTCAGTGTCGTCACATATGTATCAGAATTTATGGTGGTTCCACTTGGCATGATGTCCACAAGCAAGAGTCCTTCGGAATCGAAAAACACCGTAGCAATAACTTTTCTAGGAGAAGGTGTGGTTTTGAATTTTTTTTCTTGGGTGAATTTGAATGATGCCACTCCATTGATTGCCTCTTCGTCTCTGGTGAAAAATGATGGAGCCGTGTCACAATTCTTCCACGAAAATCATCTCCACCATTCTCGTACTGTTCCAAAAGTTCGCTGCACACCATTTTTCTTATTTCTTTGTGAGCCACTGTCAACATCTTGGGAACCCACATGGCACAAACCTTTTTTAACGCCAACACTTTCAGTATTCTGCAAGCACTTCCTTCCCCTGTCCCAACGTAGCGTGACAGTTCTTTCACTGTGATGCGTCTATCAGCAGTCGCCAATTCGTTAACTCTCTGCACATTTTCTGGAGTGTGTACAGTATGAGGACTGCCACTGCGAGGACAATCCTCAATATTGCCGTGCCCGCTTTCATCACGAAACCTCCTTACCCAGCGACCAACTCTACTGCGATCGACAGCAGCATCTCCATACACCTTTTTCAACTTCTTGTGGATGTTTCCCACTGTCTCGTTTTCACAGCACAGGAATTCTATGACAGCACCTTGCTTCTGACGAACGTCAAATGTAGCAGCCATTTTGAAGACATGCTGTGACGGCGTCACTCACGGGAACAGGTTGAACTAAGTTTGAAAACAAGCGGGAAGGATGTATTTACACACTGTAAAACTTTCACACATGCAGCATGAAAACTGTATTTTTACAAAAATAGTGTGAATTTATTTTGGAGTGACCCTCGTATTTAGTTCAGGAGATATGCGAAGGAAAGTAGCTGTTACTTAAAATTTCGCGCAGCGAAACTTCACCATCAAGCAGGACGTTTTAATTTATCACTTCCTTCCTATAAACTCTGTCCTTAACACACTTTGCAGGCAGTTTTGACGTATATCACTAAATTAGCTGCAAAATTATATAACTGTACCTCTCATAATTCATGAGATATGACGTCATAAATATTGGGATGCGTCAAAAACTAATTTGCCCTTAAAATGGAGCGCAAATTAGCGAGACTGTATTTATCCAGTGTTTAGTAATGAGACCACCTAGTGACTTCTAACAAATTTTAAGCACAATGTCAATCCTTTCGTGAACTTTTTCTCGCTTACGTGTTTAAATACAAATATTAATTACATTACGTGATTTTTAAAGTAATCTGACATTTGTCTAGCATTTTTACATATGGTTGGTCGACCATTTAATGAATCGGGGATTTACTGGCTGCAAATTAGATTGGAACTGCTGTCTTGCGGCTGTTTTACTGCATCGCTGTAGCCCATACAGTGACAAGTGGACCGCGTCTACTCATGATCTCCGATTTCATCCAAATGTTTGGTATAACCGTATACAGCATGGATTCTACAAGACCTTAACACGATTCCAGAAGTATTTGGCTCCAGAGGTCTACGCACAGGTCAAGCAACTCCCACAAATTACGGCATGGTGGTGTACGGGCAAGCAGCTGGCGCTCGAGAAGTGTTCCATTAGGTTCATATCAGGCACATTTGCTGGCCAAGACATCAATGTGAGTTCACTATAATGTCCCTCAAACCACAGTAACACGATTCTGACCTTACAACTGTTGGAAGATGTAATCGCCGTTGGGGGAGATCTATAGGAATCAGCATGGGTTTCGAAAAAGACGATCGTGTGAAACTCAGCTCGCGCTATTCGTCCACGAGCCATAGTCACAGGTTCCCAGGTAGATGCTGTGTTTCTTGACTCCCGCAAGGCGTTTGATACAGTTCCCCCACAGTCGATCAAAGTAAGAGCATATGGACTATCAGACCAATTGTGTGATTGGATTGAAGAGTTCCTACATAACAGAACGCAGCATGTCATTCTCAATGGAAAGAAGTCTTCCGAAGTAAGAGTGATTGCAGGTGTGCCGCAGGGGAGTGTCGTAAGACCGTTGCTATTCACAATATGTATAAACGACCTTGTGGGTAACATCGGAAGATCACTGAGGCTTTTTGCAGATGATGCTGTAGTATATCGAGAGGTTGTAACAATGGAAAATTGTACTGAAATGCAGGAGGATCTGCAACGAATTGACGCATGCTGCAGAGAATGGAAATTGAATCTCAATGTAGACAAGTGTAATGTGCTGCGAATACATAGAAAGAAAGATCCTTTATCATTTAGCTACAATATAGCATGTCAGCAACTGGAAGCAGTTAATTCTATAAATTATCTGGGAGTGATCTAAAATGGAATGAGCATATAAAATTAATAGTAGGTAGAGCAGATGCCAGACTGAGATTCATTGTAAGAATCCTAAGGAAATGCAATCCGAAAACAAAGGAAGTAGGTTACAGTACACTTGTTCGCCCACTGCTTGAATACTGCTCACCGGTGTGGGATCCGTACCAGATAGGGTTTATACACTCCTGGAAATGGAAAAAAGAACACATTGACACCGGTGTGTCAGACCCACCATACTTGCTCCGGACACTGCGAGAGGGCTGTACAAGCAATGATCACACGCACGGCACAGCGGACACACCAGGAACCGCGGTGTTGGCCGTCGAATGGCGCTAGCTGCGCAGCATTTGTGCACCGCCGCCGTCAGTGTCAGCCAGTTTGACGTGGCATACGGAGCTCCATCGCAGTCTTTAACACTGGTAGCATGCCGCGACAGCGTGGACGTGAACCGTATGTGCAGTTGACGGACTTTGAGCGAGGACGTATAGTGGGCATGCGGGAGGCCGGGTGGACGTACCGCCGAATTGCTCAACACGTGGGGCGTGAGGTCTCCACAGTACATCGATGTTGTCGCCAGTGGTCGGCGGAAGGTGCACGTGCCCGTCGACCTGGGACCGGACCGCAGCGACGCACGGATGCACGCCAAGACCGTAGGATCCTACGCAGTGCCGTAGGGGACCGCACCGCCACTTCCCAGCAAATTAGGGACACTGTTGCTCCTGGGGTATCGGCGAGGACCATTCGCAACCGTCTCCATGAAGCTGGGCTACGGTCCCGCACACCGTTAGGCCGTCTTCCGCTCACGCCCCAACATCGTGCAGCCCGCCTCCAGTGGCGTCGCGACAGGTGTGAATGGAGGGACGACTGGAGACGTGTCGTCTTCAGCGATGAGAGTCGCTTCTGCCTTGGTGCCAATGATGGTCGTATGCGTGTTTGGCGCCGTGCAGGTGAGCGCCACAATCAAGACTGCATACGACCGAGGCACACAGGGCCAACACCCGGCATCATGGTGTGGGGAGCGATCTCCTACACTGGCCGTACGCCACTGGTGATCGTCGAGGGGACACTGAATAGTGCACGGTACATCCAAACCGTCATCGAACCCATCGTTCTACCATTCCTAGACCGGCAAGGGAACTTGCTGTTCCAACAGGACAATGCACGTCCGCATGTATCCCGTGCCACCCAACGTGCTCTAGAAGGTGTAAGTCAACTACCCTGGCCAGTAAGATCTCCGGATCTGTCCCCCATTGAGCATGTTTGGGACTGGATGAAGCGTCGTCTCACGCGGTCTGCACGTCCAGCACGAACGCTGGTCCAACTGAGGCGCCAGGTGGAAATGGCATGGCAAGCCGTTCCACAGGACTACATCCAGCATCTCTACGATCGTCTCCATGGGAGAATAGCAGCCTGCATTGCTGCGAAAGGTGGATATACACTGTACTAGTGCCGACATTGTGCATGCTCTGTTGCCTGTGTCTATGTGCCTGTGGTTCTGTCAGTGTGATCATGTGATGTATCTGACCCCAGGAATGTGTCAATAAAGTTTCCCCTTCCTGGGACAATGAATTCACGATGTTCTTATTTCAATTTCCAGGAGTGTAGAAGAGATAGAGAAGTTCCAACGGAGAGCAGCGCGCTTCGTTACAGGATCATTTAGTAATCGCGAAAGCTTTACGGAGATGATAGATAAACTCCAGTGAAAGACTCTGCAGGAAAGACGCTCAGTAGCTCGATACGGGCTTTTGTTGATGTTTCGAGAACATACCTTCACCGAGGAGTCAAGCAGTATATTGCTCCCTCCTACGTATATCTCGCGAAGAGACCATGAGGATAAAGTCAGAGAGACTAGAGCCCACACAGAGGCATACCGACAATATTTCTTTCCACGAACAATACGAGACTGGAATAGGAGAACTCAAAGTACCCTCCGCCACACACCGTCAGGTGGCTGTCGGATTATGGATGTAGATGTAGACTTCCAGCATGAAGCGACGCAGGTGGTAAGCAATAATGTTCACATAGTTCAATGCTGTCATGATGCCTTCGATTACCACCACAGATTCCGTGGAGGCCATACTCACTGTACCTAATAACATAATTCTGCCGTCACATGCCAGCACCTGTGGTGCCGTGCGTGGTTCGTGCAGGCATTCTCTAGATGATGACGTGCAGCGACCCAACCATCGATGTGCGATTCATTCGACAGCCGACCCTTTTCTACTGATACACGGTGAAGACTCAGTGATGGTTCAAATGGCTCTGAGCACTATGGGACTTAACAGCTGAGGTTATCAGTTCCCTAGAACTTAGAACTACTTAAACCTAACCAACCTAAGGACATCACACACATCATGCCCGAGGCAGGATTCGAACCTGCGACCGTACCGGTCCCGCAGTTCCAAACTGTAGCACCTAGAACCGCACGGCCACTTCGAAGACTCAGTGCTGCTGAGTCCGCTGTAATCATAAGTGACGATGTCGTTGGATCAACACAGGAACACGCAGGGGTCGTGTGACGTGGAGCTCCATGGTCAACAATGAACGGTGTGCTCCGAAACACTTGTGACTGCACCAGCATTTTATTGTGTCGCCACATACGCCACAGGTCGTTGCCTATTGTAACGCCCCAAGGACAGAAAACCCCAATTAACAAACTTTGTGGTAACTTAAAGTATGGAAGTGAGCCATCTTGGCAGTGACGGCAACTATTGACGATAAAATCTACACTGGTAATATTTTGATTAATACCTATATCAATCAAATACTGATAATAGTATACAAAAAGGGGAGATAAAAGGAAACGATTATCACAGATTCTTTATCAAACATCTATAGAATAAATTCAAAATCATATGAATGAAGGTTAAATCCCAGATAGTAATGCAGTCAAAGACAATAATTACCATGGAAGAAAGTTGTGGCCGCATCGAAAAGGAAATTCAATGCGACTACAATGCAACTATCAACCGTACACAGGCAGGGTGACGACTCCAGCGAGCGACCAAATGATGTAAATTGCCCTGAAGATGACCCCATCGCGGGTTGAAACCGGTTGGCGGCTAAATAAATAATGCGATTGTGACTGTCATTTTGAATAATTGGCTCTACATTTTGTGATGAGCCATGGTCGTCCAATACCGTAGGGCCAACCCGTTATTTCACCGTCCTTCAACCACTTTCCATAGGTGTTCACGACAGTAGTACGCCAACAGGCGATCAGCTTCGCCGTTTCAAAGCTTCTCGTGTCCAGCCGCATCGCCACAAGAACGTCCCCTTTGTCAGACTCGCTTATATCAGTGAATTTCTGCATTTGCGGCCCGTATCTTCGCTATAATGACTATCTACCGCTTACATTCTTTCGTTACTGCGTCACGTGCTCACAATACCACCAGGAGGCAGTCAACTTTGCGGTGGGCAGTGCGAGGTGCATTCAAGTTCTAAGGCCTCCGATTTTTTTTCTAATTAACTACTCACCCGAAATCGATGAAACTGGCGTTACTTCTCGACGTAATCACCCTGCAGACGTACACATTTTTCACAACGCTGACGCCATGATTCCATGGCAGCGGCGAAGGCTTCTTTGGGAGTCTATTTTGACCACTGGAAAATCGCTGAGGCAATAGCAGCACGGATGGTGAATGTGCGGCCACGGAGAGTGTCTTTCATCGTTGGAAAAAGCCGAAAGTCACTAGGAGCCAGGTCAGGTGAGTACGGAGCATGAGGAATCACTTCGAAGATGTTATCACGAAGAAACTGTTGCGTAACGTTAGCTCCATGTGCGGGTGCGTTGTCTTGGTGAAACAGCACACGCGCAGCCCATCCCGGACGTTTTTGTTGTGGTGCAGGAAGGAATTTGTTCTTCAAAACATTTTCGTAGGATGCACCTGTTACCGTAGTGCCCTTTGGAATGCAATGGGTAAGGATTACGCCCTCGCTCTCGCAGAACATGGACACCATCATTTTTTCAGCACTGGCGGTTACCCGAAATTTTTTTGGTGGCAGTGAATCTGTGTGCTTCCATTGAGCTGACTGGCGCTTTGTTTCTGGATTGAAAAATGGCATCCACGTCTCATTCATTATCACAACCGACGAAAAGAAAGTCCCATTCGTGCTGTCGTTGCGCGTCAACATTGCTTGGCAACATGCCACACGGGCAGCCGTGTGGTCGTCCGTCAGCATTCGTGGCACCCACCTGGATGACACTTTTCACATTTTCAGGTCGTCATGCAGGATTGTGTGCACAGAACCCACAGAAATGCCAACTCTGGAGGCGATCTGTTCAGCAGTCATTCGACGATCCCCCAAAACAATTCTCTCCACTTTCTCGATCATGTCGTCAGACCGGCTTGTGCAAGCCCAAGGTTGTTTCGGTTTGTTGTCACATGATGTTCTGCCTTCATTAAACTGTTGCACCCACGAACGCACTTTCGACACATCCATAACTCCATTACCACATGTCTCCTTCAACTGTCGATGAATTTCAATTGGTTTCACACCACGCAAATTCAGAAAACGAATGATTGCACGCTGTTCACGTAAGGAAAACGTCGCCACTTTAAGTATTTAAAACAGTTCTCATTCTCGCCGCAGGCGGTAAAATTCCATCTGCTGTACGGTGCTGCCATCTCTGGGACGTATTGACAATGAACGCAGCCTCATTTTAAAACAATGCGCACGTTTCTATCTCTTTCCAGTCCGGAGAAAAAAAATCGGAGGCCTTAGAACTTGAATGCACCTCGTAATAATAATAATAATAATATTGAGCGTATGGCATTGGTGGCCGGGAGACCCCTCGCGGGGCGGTTCGGCCGCCGCTCCACAAGCTCTTTAACGCCACTATGGCGACTTGCGAGTGAATAATGATGAAATGCTGATGAAAGACACACAACAGCCAGTCGTCTCGAGGCAGAGAAAATCCCTGACACCGCCGGGAATCGAACCCGGGACCCCGTGCGCGGGAAGCGAGAACGCTACCGTAAGACCACGAGCCGCGGACACGGTGGGCAGTGGACATAATGTTTTGGCTCATCAGAGTAACTTAGCGTACTTTCCAGACAGCTGAAAGGCTGCTCCTCCCGAATGCACTAATGCAACTTGTCATATCCAATTTTATAGTCAGCTAAAGAATCCAATCAAAAAGTTTCAAAATTGCTCTTATCTCGTCGAGCGAAGAAAAGAAATAACATTCCGAGAAGACTGTATAAAAATAATATTCCACTGTAAACCATCAGCTATACTCGCCAATAATTGGCGAAATTATGCGTTTTGTGAATGTAAAACCAGTTGGTTTTTGTACAGAAACTTTGAAACACCCATGTAATTGTAAAAATAAGGCTTCATAACGTGTGTAGTATGCCGAAAAATTAGTTCTACCCCTCTCTTTACGATGAATATTATCGCAGCATGTGTAAATCATCAACTGTAAAAATAACAAAAAAAAAAAAAATGGTTCAAATGGCTCTGAGCACTATGGGACTTAACATCTGTGGTCATCAGTCACTTAGAACTACTTAAACCTAACTAACCTAAGGACATCACACACATCCATGCCCGAGGCAGGATTCGAACCTGCGACCGTATCGGTCACGCGGTTCCAGACTGAAGCGCCTAGAACCGAACAGCCAAACCGGCCGCCTAAAAATAACAAAAGTATCTAATTTTGTATATGAAGTTCTCCTGTACGCCTTGCAGTCCTTTTGTGGAAATTTATTTCCAATCCCATATTATTTTTGCCTTTCCTTTTCATACCATTTATGAAAATATTAATAAACACAATACACTGAGCGTTATTTCACATTATTTGCCGTGTAAGTAACGCAAAAATTGAAAAAAGGAAAAAGATTTCCGCAGAAGAACTCGACCTCACGACCCTTGGATTATCGTTTTGCGCTCTTACCGCTGCACCGACAGTTGCCTGGAAACGACGCTAGCACATACGGCTCGTGCCTCGCTTGGCCATCTGGAGCTCTCGCTTCTATCACATTGATTCCTGGCCAAGCCCTGAATGCACCATAAATCTGAACGAAATCTATGATGATGAGCAGGTGCCGTCTGCTTGTGAGCTTCTGTCCGCTGGCGTGCCGCACCCCTTATTCGTCGACACACCTGCCACTGTCCGACGCGCCCCCTCTACCAGGTCCGTGCTGGCCCAGGGCTACAGCTCCGTAGAGCGCTAGCGTGATGTGAGCTACCCTCAGCTAGACCTCCTCCTCCCCCCCCCCCCCCTCGGTGATAAAACTTTACAACAAGCGTTCCTGTGTTCAGCTGACGGGCCATGCTGTTTAGACTAACAAACGCCTCGGCTGCGCCACATTTACTCACCTCTTCTGCAGTCCGAGGGCAGAGCTGAGGGCGCCACAGCTGCGAATCAGTTCCGTCTCCTCCTCGAACCATAGTATCTCCGGTATGTCAGCAGGCCTGAAAAGGAAAACAGAAAACTGTCACTAGGGTTCCGATTTTATTTTTATCAACATTCAGGCCTTCAAAACCATGCACCAAAATACATGACAAATGAGTAAAAAATCGGCACCTGTAGGTTTATAGTCAATATAGGGCTAATAATTATTTCCCCACAATCTGCACTACCATGTTGAGAGCGTAATTGCAATATTGAGTATACAGTTTCGATATAAATACAGTGCTCATATGGCTCTGAGCACTATGGGGCTTAACATCTGAGGTCATCAGTCCCCTACAACTTAGAACTACTTAAACCTAACTAACCTAAGGACATCACACACATCCATGCCGTAGCGGTCGAGCGGTTCCAAACTGCGAATGTAACAGCAAACGATATGACTAATAGTGATACAAGGTACCCTCCGCCATGCACCGTACGGTGGCTTGCAGCGTATGTATGCATATGTAAATGTACATAGAGCTACCGTCTGGAACCGCGCGACCGCTACGGTCGCAGGTTTGAATCCTGCCTCAGGCATGGATGTGTGTGATGTCCTTAGGTTAGTTAGGTTTAAGTAGTTCTAAGTTCTAGGGGACTGATGACCTCAGAAGTTAAGTCCCATAGTGCTCAGAGCCATAGTGCTCAGAGCCATTTGAACTTCAACGCACCGGACGCAGTACATAAGGTGATATCGCTAATTGTTTCGGCTTATTAGGGCTATAAAAGCTAAACAGCTGTAATCACGTTAGTTTATTTCCACTGAGGTTCCGCACCAGCGCAGATCATCTTTGAAAGTAGTGTCTTCTAGTGGTTGGTACGTAGATGATGTCAGCCATTTCGCGTTATTGATATTAGACCGCGCAGTCATAATAAGGGGCAGAGTTGGGCGATTGATCAGTAATTTACTTAGAAAGTGTAAACTTTATATTACAAAGGTTTTTTTGACCTACAATAAGTATATAAACAGGAACAACGTTTATCGTTTAATAGGATGAGTGCCTTCATCATTCATTTATGTTTAGATTGTAATTTATAGAATTAAGAGGTCTGCTTCAGGGGGTAGTCAGGCAGGGCCAAATCTTCATTTTAGCGTTTCTTATTTTCCGTTGCGCACATTCATTTTGCCGGTCACTGTGGCTGAGCGTTTTTAGGCGCTTCAGTCCGGATCCGCGCTGCTGCTACGGTCGCAGGTTCGAATCCTGCCTCGGGCATGGATGTGTGTGGTGTCCTTAGGTAAGTTAGGTTTAAGTAGTTCTAAGTCTAGTGGATTGATGACCTCAGATGATAAGTCCCATAGTACTTAGGGCCAGATTCCAGTCTGTATAGGGTAGGCCCGGAGCCTCGACTTGTAGTATTCGCTTTGGCTCTACTCGCGCTCATACTCAGCCACGTACCTCGCTCCACTGATTTTGCAGTCAGGTATAATATACTTTCAATCAAGTTATTATCCAATTCTTGTTCAGATGAGCAATTAAAGATTGTAATTATTCACGTCTTGTCTTTGTTCGATTATTTCCCAACCGAGTACCATAAATCTTTCAAACTTCCAGTTAACTATCTCCACATTAGGTGACTGGGCGGACCTTCTCCAGTCTCTAATGCCACTGAGCGTCTAGACCACTCGCTGGACGCGACAGCTCAATGATTGCTACATAACGAGGACGGTCGCTCAGGCTCGCCGTTCTATGCTATGTGATCAAAAGTATCCGGACACCCGTAAAAACATACGTTTTTCATATTAGGTGCATTGTGCTGCCACTACTGCCAGGTACTCCATATCAGCGACCTCTGTACTCATTAGACATCGTGAGAGAGCAGAACGGGGCGTTCCGCAGAACTCACGGACTTTGAACGTGGTCAGGTGATTGGGTGTCATACGTCTGTATGTGAGATTTTCACACTCTTAAACATACCTAGGTCCACTGTTTCCGATGTGCTGGTGAAGTATAAACTTGAAAGGACACGTACAGCACAAAAGCGTACAGGCAGACCTCGTCTGTTGACTGTCAGAGACCGCACACAGTTGAAGAGGGTCGTAATGTGTAATGGGAAGACATCTACCCAGACCATCACACAGGAATTCCAAATTGCATCAGGATCCACTGCAAGTACTATAACAGTTAGGCGGGAGGTGAGAAAGCTTGGATTTAATGGTCGAGCGGCTGCTCATAAGCCACACATAAAGCTGGTAAATGGAAACGACGTATCGCCTGGTGCAAGGAACGTGAATATTGGACGATTGAACAGTGGAAAAACGTTGTGTGGTGTGACGAATCACGATATACAATGTGGCGATCCGATGGCAGGGTCTGGGTAAGGCGTATGCCCGGTGAACGTCATCTGCCAGCGTGTCTAATGGCAACAGTAAGATTCGGAGGCGGTGGTGTTATGGTATGGTAGTCTTTCTCTCGGAGGGGGCTTGCACCTCTTGTTGTTTTGCGTGGCACTACCACAGCACAGGCCTACATTGATGCTTTAAGCACCTTCTTGCTTCCCACTGCAGAAGAGCAATTCGAGGGTGTGACATCTTTCAACACGATCGGGCACCTGTGGCGGAGTGGTTACGCGACAAAAACATGCCTGTAATGGACTGGCCTGCATAGTGTCCTGAACTGAACCCTATAGAATACCTTTGGGATGCTTTGGAACACCGACTTAGTGCCAGGCCTCATCGACCGACATCGATACCTCTCCTTGTAATGGTACTTGAATTACGTAACCATTACGGCATCTCACCTCAACCTCTCGATACCAGCAATATTCTACTGTGTTTCTGTAAAGTAGTTAATATAATTCTGAGACAACATTCAGATTTGATTTCATTAATGTAGAGGTACTTTGATACATCGATATGCTTATATTGCAGTGATATTATTCTTATGTGTATTCTTTCTTTCGTCACTATTATCTTTGTTGTACTTGTAACTCTGATTTTTGGGCGTGTAAGCGGTTATTAGGGAGTCAAATCTTGGTCGTCATGTTGAAAAGACGCAAATTGTAGACAGATTATAAAATGTGAACTTTAACACTGAGGAAGATATTTTCAAGTATATTTTATATTTTGAAGTGATGTTTTGTGACTTACGTGATATTGAAACAAAAGTAATAAAAAAGAAGTGTAACTTAAATTCGGAGTGCTGATTACTTTTTTTACATCACCATTGTCCTAACTTTCAAAGGTTTAATCTTCAAGAATGGCTTGTGAAACACATCTATAAAACTTTTGAACATCGCAGAATAACACCTAGGCCTCTTTGCATCCAAGCTTGGAATCATCACTACCTAGATTTTCGATGATTGAGCCATGAGTTCACAACGAGACCAGCTTGGGAAACACCAAAAGATGAGTGCCTAGTTTATCCATTGTTTCATGAAATGACTTTATTAACTGTGCTCTAATGACACCTGCCACATCATATAACTTTATTGCTGCCCGAAAATGCAATATTTAGCAGCGTGGTAGGGTTGTTAGATCCTCAATGCAGCACTCCGTGAAGAATGGGCTGCCATTCCCCAAGAAACCTTCCAGCACCTGATTGAACGTATGCCTGCGAGAATGGAAGCTGTCATCAAGGCTAATAGTGGGACAACACCATATTGAATTCCAGCATTACCGATGGAGGGCGCCACGAACTTGTAAGTCATTTTGAGCCAGGTGTCCGGATACTGTTGATCACATAGTGTATAGTGTTGGCAACTAGACATGGCTGCCAAAACGCATTCTCAAACGCAGCGTTTTTCTCCGCTACCCCGTTCTCATAGATTTACAAGCAGCCGTAAACATTGATGACGCTCATTTTGGCAGCAACAGAGCAACGTGAATTCTGCCAACGTGTGAATCCAGCAACAAGTTGGATAATCTCACTTGAGCGTCGGTGCTTCGAGTAGGAACGATGTGTCAAAGCGATGTAGTGCAAGCTGCATGAGGGGCGATAGCTAGCTGGCGGGTCGCGGTCGATTGGGCAAGGTTCGTGCATCACGCTAGCCAGGCGTCACTGCTTTCCGTCGTGTTTGTCACACAATGCGGCAGCGGTCGGTCAGCGACACAGAGCCACAGGTTAGAAAACAAAGGCATCACGCAGCTGAAATCACACGCGACGCTTTGTTGCGTGCGTGCGCCACTTTCCACCTATCTTATCTCGCATAGCTAAACGTGGCGGATATAGCAGTTGCGGCAGTCGCCGTGGGAGATGAATTTGACGCATTACGTTGCGAATCACGTGCCAAAGCTATGTAGCGCAAATTTCACGAAACTGGTTTCATGTATGAGAGCAGACGCCGGCGGCGGCAGTGTGCGCTTCAGTTTCGTCATTTTCTCAATACCGGAGTCATCTCTGAAACGAAAACTTTGGCAGCTGAACGAATAGTGGCGAAGTTAATACTTGTCGGAATCAGATAGATACAGAAGAAAAGAAAGAACAGACGTGTTTGGATTCTTGATTAGGTACAAAAAATGTCACCCCGTTTGCTCAGCGAGTTACTAAAAGAAATTGTTGTGGGACACTCGAGAAGATATTTCAGTTATCTGAGAATGTCACCAGAACAGCTCACGTTGTTTTTTAAAAAGTATTAATGACACGACAAGAAATAAACGTACTATGATGTGCGAAATATTGTCGCCAGAATACTGTCTTTTTTTGGCTAGAGAGGATTCGTATTCATCTTTACAATAAATGTTTCTTCTGTTCCACAGCCAGATATTATTCTCGCTTATGCGTTTCTAAGTGAATGAATTTCACGGAGCAGCTCTGATATCATCCGTCCATCCATGTTCAGGTCGCGTACGACTGCGTCAGAGAGGCAATTCTGACGTTGCGGTTGGTAATGGAAGCAAGACTAAAGAAAAATCAAGACACGTTCATAGGAATTGTCGACCTGGGAAAAGAGTTCGACAATGTAAAATGGTGCAAGATGTTCGACATTCCCAGAAAAATAGCGGTAAGCTCTAGGGAGAGAAGGGTAATATGCAATATGTACAAAAGCCAAGAGGGAATAATAAGAGTGGACGACCAAGAACGAAGTGTTCGAAATAAAAAGAATGTAAGAAAGGGAGGTAGTCTTTTGCCCCTACTGTTCAATCTGTGCATCGAAGAAGCAATGATGGATATAAGAGAAAGATTCAGGAGTGGGATTAAAATTCGAGGTGAAAGGATGTCAATGAAACGAGTCGCTGATGACATTGCTATCCTGAGTGAAAGTGAAGAATTACATGATCTGCTGAATGAAATGTACAGTCTGATGAGTACACAGTATGATTTGAGAGTAAATCGGAGAAATACGAAGGTAATGATAAGTAGTAGAAATGAGAACAGCGAGAAACTTAACATGAGGATTGATGGTCACGAAGTCAATGAAGTTAAGGAATTCTGCTACCTAGGCAGCAAAATAACCAGTGACGGACGGAGAAAGGAGGACATCAAAAGCAGACTAGCAATGCCAAAAAGGGCATTCCTGGCCAAGAGAAGTCTACTCGTATCAAATATGGACCTTAAATTGAGGAAGAAATTTCTGAGAATGTACGCTTGGAGCACAGCATTGTACGGTAGTGCAACATGGACAGTGGTAAGACCGGAACAGAAGAAATCGAAGCATTTCAGATGTGGTGCTACAGACGAATGCAGAAAATTACATGGATTGATAAGGTAAGGAATGAGAAGGTTCTGCGCAGAATAGGAGAGGACAGGAATATGTGGCAAACACTGTTAAGGAGAACTGACAGGATGATGGAACATGTGCTAAGACATGAGGGAATGACTTCCATGGTACTAGAGGGCGCTGCAGAGGGATAATATTGTAGAGGAAGATAGAGATTGGAATATATCCAGCAAATAAATGAGGAAATAGGTAACAAGTGCTACTCTGAAATGAAGAGGTTGGCACAGCAGAGGGATTCGTGGCAGGTGGCATTTAACCAGTCAGAAGACTAAACAAACAAAAAAACGACCGCTTCAAGTGCAGCAACATGTCTCTGCTTCTCTTTACAGTCAATGTCATTAAAATCCATAAATATCTACGCATGGCGTAGATGTCCAAGACGAACAAATGGTTCAACTGGCTCTAAGCACTATGGGACTTAACATCTGAGGTCAGCAGTCCCCTACACTCAGAACTACTTAAACCTAACTAACCTAAGGACATCATTCACATCCATGTCCGAAGCAGGATTCGAACCTGCGACCGTAGCAGCAGCGCGGTTCCGGACTGAAGCGCCTAGAACCGTTCTGCCACCAAGACGAACAATCAGGTCTGTTTCCAGTTTTATATTTAACTTTTCTAACATGCTACTGACGCAATACTTAACCTTAAACTAGGCGCCATTATTAGTTTCGTGTCGCCAAAGTTGGAACAACCCGGAACTTGAAAGTTCCTGGCAACCCGGAACTTTTCAGTTTCGACAGCGAGTTGTGCAAATGCGCGTCGTGCATGCGCAATGAACAGTAGTGCAGTTCCGAAACTTGGTTTCGCAACTTCGTGTAAACTAACCTTTGGGTGCATCGTGACAGAATGGCAGGATATCACAAGTTGTTGTAATCGACATAGAATGTGTTTATGCTACGATATCTCTCCGAGGTCAGTATTTTACAATGAAGAGCCAGAAAAACTGATACACCTGCCTAATATCGTCTAGGGCTCTCGCGAGTACACAGAAGTGCTGCAACAAGACGTGGCATGGACTGGACTAATGTCTGAAGTACTGCTGGAGAGAATTGAGATTGTGAATCCTACAGGGCTCTCCATAAATCCGTAGGAGTACAAAGGGGTGAAGGTCTCTTCTGAACAGCAAGTTGCAAGGCATCCCAGATGTTCATGTCTGGGGAGTTTGGTGGCCAGCGGAAATGATTACTTCAGAAGAGTGTTCCTGGAGCCACTCCGTAGCAATTCTGGACGTGTGGGGTGTCACATTGTCCTATTGGAATTGCCCAATGCACAATGACATGAATGGATACAGGTGATCAGACAGGATGCTTACTACGTGTCACCTGTCAGAGTCGTATCTAGACATACCAGGGGTCATATATCACTCCAAATGCAAACTCCCCACACCATTACAGAGCCTCCACCAGCTTACAGTCCCCTGCTGACATGCAGGGTCCATGGATTCATGAGGTTGTCTCCACGACCGTGCACGTCCATCCACTCGATACAATTTGAAACGAGACTCGCGCAACAAGGCAACATATTTTCAGTCATTAACAATCCAATGTCGTTGTTGACGGGCCCAGGCGAGGCGTAAAGTTTTGCGTTCTGCAGTCATCAAGGGTACACGGATGGGCCTTCAGTTCTTATTACAACAAAAAAATGGTTCAAATGGCACTGAGCACTTTGGGACTTAACATCTATGGTCATCAGTCCCCTAGAACTTAGAACTACTTAAACCTAACTAGCCTAAGGACATCACACAACACCCAGTCATCACGAGGCAGAGAAAATCCCTGACCCCGCCGGGAATCGAACCCGGGAGCCAGGGCGTGGGAAGCGAGAACGTACAACATTTCCGGAGACGGAATATATCCAGTGCAAGAATCAACGTGGGTTTCTAAAACAACGATCGTTTGAAATCTAGCTCGCTCTGTTCATCCGTGAGACCAGAAGCATATATACACTCCTGGAAATTGAAATAAGAACACCGTGAATTCATTGTCCCAGGAAGGGGAAACTTTATTGACACATTCCTGGGGTCAGATACATCACATGATCACACTGACAGAACCACAGGCACATAGACACAGGCAATAGAGCATGCACAATGTCGTCACTAGTACAGTGTATATCCACCTTTCGCAGCAATGCAGGCTGCTATTCTCCCATGGAGACGATCGTAGAGATGCTGGATGTAGTCCTGTGGAACGGCTTGCCATGCCATTTCCACCTGGCGCCTCAGTTGGACCAGCGTTCGTGCTGGACGTGCAGACCGCGTGAGACGACGCTTCATCCAGTCCCAAACATGCTCAATGGGGGACAGATCCGGAGATCTTACTGGCCAGGGTAGTTGACTTACGCCTTCTAGAGCACGTTGGGTGGCACGGGATACATGCGGACGTGCATTGTCCTGTTGGAACAGCAAGTTCCCTTGCCGGTCTAGGAATGGTAGAACGATGGGTTCGATGACGGTTTGGATGTACCGTGCACTATTCAGTGTCCCCTCGACGATCACCAGTGGTGTACGGCCAGTGTAGGAGATCGCTCCCCACACCATGATGCCTGGTGTTGGCCCTGTGTGCCTCGGTCGTATGCAGTCCTGATTGTGGCGCTCACCTGCACGGCGCCAAACACGCATACGACCATCATTGGCACCAAGGCAGAAGCGACTCTCATCGCTGAAGACGACACGTCTCCATTCGTCCCTCCATTCACGCCTGTCGCGACACCACTGGAGGCGGGCTGCACGATGTTGGGGCGTGAGCGGAAGACGGCCTAACAGTGTGTGGGACCGTAGCCCAGCTTCATGGAGACGGTTGCGAATGGTCCTCGCCGATACCCCAGGAGCAACAGTGTCCCTAATTTGCTGGGAAGTGGCGGTGCGGTCCCCTACGGCACTGCGTAGGATCCTACGGTCTTGGCGTGCATCCGTGCGTCGCTGCGGTCCGGTCCCAGGTCGACGGGCACGTGCACCTTCCGCCGACCACTGGCGACATCATCGATGTACTGAGGAGACTCACGCCCCACGTGTTGAGCGATTCGGCGGTACGTCCACCCGGCCTCCCGCATGCCCACTATACGCCCACGCTCAAAGTCCGTCAGCTGCACATACGGTTCACGTCCATGCTGTCGTGGCATGCTACCAGTGTTAAAGACTGCGATGGAGCTCCGTATGCCACGGCAAACTGGCTGACACTGACGGCGGCGGTGCACAAATGCTGCGCAGCTAGCGCCATTCGACGGCCAACACCGCGGTTCCTGGTGTGTCCGCTGTGCCGTGCGTGTGAACATTGCTTGTACACCCCTCTCGCAGTGTCCGGAGCAAGTATGGTGGGTCTGAC